>NW_004445223.1:2010-4246 GCF_000243295.1 Trichechus manatus latirostris | reverse complement strand
CCCTGGGAGGGGCAAGCCACCAGTGTCATTCCTCCCCCTCCCTCACTCGCTCTGTGTGGTGGAAGCTCTATTTTGGGCATGGCAGGCTAAGAAAAATAATGTTCCCTTTTCCCATCCATAAGAGAGGCTCCGCCCCAAGCACAGCAGGCTGAGAATTCTGAGGCACCAGTTGCCACCCTCCCCCAGTTCCCACTCATAGGACAGAGGTGCCACAGCAAGAGGAACAAACTGAGAAGATCACAGGCTACCATGTCCCCTCCAAGCTCCCACACATAGGGTAGAGTATCCATGCCAGGAGGGGCAAGCCAAGAAGACAGGGCCTACCATCCTTTCCCCTAGCTCTCACTTCTAGGGTGGATATGTCTCTCTGGGAGGGGCAAGACGGGAGGACTGGCAGCTCCATAGCTCTGTTGAGGGGGTTGCTTTTACTTGGAATAGAGTGTGTAGGAACTCATGCCTTAAGGTTTGTCAAAATCAATAGCGATCTTAGTGACAAGCAATTAAGTGGAAGCGAGTAGCTCCATGAAACCTGTAGAAACAAACAAAATGATAGGCCAGCCACAAGTTTAACAGCGAAATGAATAGCTAAAAAGGATCCTGCTAATATCACATTCATCCCTGATGGTCCACAAGGCTGTTCACATGCACTAGGCTGTACCCATTGAGTAGCAACCAGATTGGGCACTTGAGAACTGCTATTCCCTGACCTAAAGTGGGGCAGTCTTGAATGTATTTCCCAAGCCACCCAAAGATCCGTCAGAAAAGGACCAAAACCTTACAGGCTCAAGGGGTTTAAGCATAATCTCTGACCAAAATTACTGGCTGAACATTAAACCATGCTGATCCGGGGGCAATTTCTAGGAAGCTAGACTTAAAAATAAAAACAAGAAGAAAAGAAAAGCGAGTAGTGACATCAAAGGCTACACACTGTGAGGAAAATGAATTTCACAGAATTTGTCCAGGCAAGCCACTAAATAAATAAACTAACAAAAAAAGCAGCAACATCAGTAAGCCCTGAGTGTGTGGGAGGAGGCTAATCAGAATACAGAGTTGCTACAATATATTGTCTAAAACATCTACTTTTTTGACCAAAAAAGAAAAAATATGTATATATATGACATGTGGAAGGAAAGAAGACAGAGCAACTCCTTGTACTGGAAAAAAATGCAGGCAATAGTAACTGCCTTTGAGGAATACCAGCTGTTGGATTTATGGGTCAAAGAATTAAAAGCAACTATTATAAATATGTTTTTAAAATTAGCAGAAACCATGTTTAAGGAATTTTTAAAAAGTATAATGAGAAT
The DNA here is from genome assembly GCF_000243295.1 of Trichechus manatus latirostris. Taxonomy (NCBI): domain Eukaryota; kingdom Metazoa; phylum Chordata; class Mammalia; order Sirenia; family Trichechidae; genus Trichechus; species Trichechus manatus. The sequence goes on along the minus strand of NW_004445223.1, from coordinate 2,942 downwards.
TACTTATCTGGTAGAGAATATCAATAAAGAGAAATTTTTCTTTAAATGGAAATTTTGAAGTTGTATGATAACTGAAATGAAAATTCACTAGAGGGGTTCAACTGTAAAGTTGAGCTGGCAGAAGAAAGAATCAGTGAACTTGAAGATTTGTTAGTAGAAATTATGCAGTCTGAAGAATGGAAAAAAAAATGAAGAAAAATGGACAGAGCATCACAGAGCATCATTAAGTTCACCAGTATGCACATAATGGAAGCACAGAAGGAGAGAAAAGGGAGCTGAAAATATATTCATATCAGTAATAGCTGAAAACTTCTCAAATATGATGAAAAACATCAATCTACACATCTAAGAAGTTCAATGAACTCTAAGTAGGAAAAACAAAAAGAGAACCATATCTAGATATATCATAGTGAAAATGTTGAAAGACAGAAAATCTTGAAAACAGTGAGAGAAAATGATTTATCATGTACAAGAGAACCCCAGTAAAATTAAGCTTAAACAACAGAGGCCAGAAGACAGTAGGATAACATATTTAAAGTGCTTAAAGAAAAAAACTGTCAACCAAGAACGCTTTATCCAGGAAAACCATCTTTCAAAAATGAAGAGATAATAAAAACATTCTCAGATAAACAAAGACAGAGAATTTGTTGCTAGTGCACTTACCTTACAAGAAATACTAAAGGAAATTCTTCAAACTAAAAGGAAGTGACACCAAATCATAATTTGAATCTGTATGAGAAACAAAGAGCTCTGTTAAAGGTGATTCTATAGTAACTATAAAAGACAGTATAATTATATAGTTACTCTCTTAATTAAAGAAACAATAGCATAAAAGCACCTATAAAATTGAAGCATGGGGCCTATAGCATATACCAAAAACCAAAAATTCTTTGCTGTCAAGCCAAGTCTGACCCATAGCAACCCTATAGGAC
>NW_004445223.1:0-1272 GCF_000243295.1 Trichechus manatus latirostris | reverse complement strand
ATGAATTACTAGAGCTTGAGATATACCACATTATACCATACTACAGCCATATTGTTTTCAAACTTCGAGTTCATTCTGCATTGATATATGCTTTCCTTTAGTTTCTATACTTTAGTCTTTCCTTTTCTTAGAAATCTATTCTCACCACAAGATTTAAAAAAAAAAAAAAACGGTTTTATAATCTTTCTTGTTTTTATTGATGTGTTTATTTAAGGTAGGCAGTATACCAAATTGGGAGGAAACAACCTAATTTTAAAAACTGGTCGAATCCTGGTTCTCTTGCTCCCTATGTAACTTCTGTTAGCTAATCTCTGTAGGTCTCTGAATTCTTATCTTTAAAATGATATGATGACAGGAGATGATCTGAGGCCCCTTACACTTATTGTTCTAAGCATGGCATGAACACTTCACCAAGCTGACCATCAAGAAACCCAGCAGGATTCAAATCGCTTGGTTCTGAGATGGTTAGATCCACCTCACTGCTACACTAGGGTACACTTTCAGCTTCTAGAAAGACTTTTGAAAACTCAAATGCCTCAGTGAAATTCAGTAGTTCAAGTTAGAGTGTTTAATAAAGCACATTTTGCCCTTGGGGATAATAAGTGGATTTTGTTTTGGAAAATTTTCGTTCCTCCTGTTTAGATCCTACTATGTCTTATGGTATGGTCTGCACTGCCGAGATATGCAGTTGGCAGATGCTATACTTATGTCTGAGTTCTCTGTGAAAGCTTGATCCAATCTGGAGCTGGAGACAGTTTATCCCAAGGTGATTATGAGTATTCACGCACCGTAGAAAAACAGTTAAAAATGCAATTCTAACTTTAAGGCTGGGAACAAAACGGTGTTTCTTTAAGAGTTCATTATGTTATTCTGGGATTCCTTAAGAAATTTCAAGTGCCTGCAAACTTATACTTCCCAGTTCAAGTGAGACCTTCCTGCAGTCAGATGCTTACAGATGTGAATAACTGCATTAGTCAGGTCCAGACAGGAAACAAGTAGCACATTCAAACTAAGTAATTTGAGGAGAATTAATGAAGGAACAATTTACAAAGATGTGGGCTGATTTAGAAAAACCAGCAAGGGGTAGCCTAGTACTGCAGAGCTAGAGCAGTGGAGAACAGTTACCACCCTATACCCAAAGGGGTGGGTGAGGAAGTATTTGCTAGAACCCAGAGAGGATAGTTGTATAGAGAGGGCTGCCTATCAGGAGCTGTGGTAGACAGACATGGACAACCACAGTGCCCTTACAAGGAAGGAGGCTGAGGAATAAAT
>NW_004445222.1:5990-7610 GCF_000243295.1 Trichechus manatus latirostris | reverse complement strand
CAGGTCACCCTTCATTGGCCTCTAGCGCTGCTAATCTCTCCTTCACTGTGTGTTTTTTTCTGCCTTAGACGATCCAATTTGTTGTACATTCTTTGTTACTTTCCCATTTCATGATTTGCAAATGTTTTAACTGCTATTTTAAGTAAAACATTTTAACACAGTACTTGGCCAATAGAAACACTCCATAAATGAGTGCTATTATGATTATCATATGGGTAGGTTTGTATCTTTAACTGCCACATAAAACTGCTTGAAAGCTAGGTCTATGTCTTATTACTCTTTTTATGTTTCTCTTTCAGTGCTGAACTTGCACCTAGAATAAACGTAATTCACATACCCACACACACATTCCCTCTCTCTTTTCCCAAACTACCTTTTAAATTCTTAGACAGAGTCATGAAAAATGAACTTGTCATATCCCTTATAGTATACTGCTCCAAAATCCACACTGTTCAGACAAAAAAAAGTAGAGGAAGCACACAGAATTGGTACCTAATACTTCAGTGCTCACCACCCGTTAATAATATTGTCAACAGCACAGAGCATCTTAGCAGAATGGAGTGAGGAGAGGGATGAATGATAAATTCATGGTTCCACTAGACTGGCACAGAGGCAGTGATAAAATAAGGTATGTAACTGGATTCACCTTTCCAAGTGTAAATACATCAATCTCAACAGAAATGAGGGGGTAAAAAAATTAGTCTTGTGGTAGGCAAATCAGAAAGCAAAAGTTATCTGTAACCTTTAGGTCACCTTAACCTTTTTTGCTACATCTCTGAATACAGGAAAGCTATAATTTGATTTACATCATAAATTCAGCGGCAGACACAGATTGCCTTTTCTGTGTGAGGAAACAATGCCTGCAGTCACCATGCATTTTCATGTATGCAGCTGTGACCCTGGTGCTTTCAGAAGCATAGCACAGCACTTACTACATCAAATGTGCATTTTAAAATCATTTCTCTACCTGCTCTGAATGTTGATTTGAAAGTGCTGGTTAGAAGCCAAGACGGTATTTTAAAAAATGAAAAAGCTCTGCAGATTTTAAGTTAAAAAATTCATAGTGAAAATTATGAGGATTCCACAATGCATATTACTATCAAGAAGAAAAAAATGAATCAGAAAGAAAAATTAAATAATAATGTGGATCGTTATAGATCCTACAATCTATATAAGGCAAATGTATTTTATCCTTTCCACACAAGCTCCCAGAAAAAGAACAATTACTTAAAAGTGATTTTAATTTTGACATTTTTCACGGATTACATTTTTCTTTGTGTTGATAAGGCAGATAGGGAGAACATAAGATTTCTCTGAAAATACACTTCACATTGCAATGATTCTGCCGTCGCACTGAACCTTTCCTAGGACTTCTGTTTTGAGAGCCAGTGTTCTAATGCAAAGGTGTCTGCCAATGTTAGAGTCTGCAACTATTTTAGGTATAAGGTGATGGCTGGGAGAAAACATAAAAGTACTTAGGGGTCTAAAATCTTTCTTTTATTATTAAAGTGCATGCCAAGACTACAGAAAAACTAAAGATAAACAGACTAATAAGGTAAAAATTACAACATTTTCATGGTCTTAAAGACATTTATCAGCAAATTACCATATCAATTTTTA
>NW_004445222.1:3273-4266 GCF_000243295.1 Trichechus manatus latirostris | reverse complement strand
TGTGAAGTATAGCTATACTGCCAATATAAATAATCATAATACCTTGAATTTCCCTTACAAATAAAATAAGATCAAATCAGAGTCTCATTTATTTGCTTGATATCCTTGGCTGATGGCTAAATTGTGCCTGCTTTAAAGATGCAGACATGGGAGGAAAGAACGTTAAGTGTCTTTTTCTATTGTCACAGTGAAATACACTGACATTGTTTGGTACTTTAACCATTTGTCCAGAGAATCCCAAACCTAGTTGCACATCAGAATCCCTTGAGACTCTTTTAAAATATACTGATGCTAGGTACCCACCCTCAATCCCACCCAACGTTTCTAAATCAGAATCTCTAGGATCAGGGCCTAAAATCTGTAGATCGTGTAAATTTCCAGGGATTCCTGCCATTTCCACCTCTAAAACATATCCTTATCTCCACTGCCAATACCCCTTTCAAACTATCATTTTATATTTGCCTTCTTTCTAACCTATTCTTCACAAAACAGCCTGAGTAATCTTTATAAAACATAAATCCAAATAAAACCTTCCACTCTCCTATCATATTCTTTATATAAAAACAAAGTATATCTCATATTTATTCATTTCTCACCATCTCTACTGCTAGTACCATGAGCGAGACCATCATCATCTCTTACCAGTTCTACTGCAATAGCCTCCTACCTGATCTTCCCACTTTCTCTCTTGCTCCTCTCCGGTCCACTTGCTACACAGCGGTTATATAATCTTTTTCAAACATTAATTATGTCATTCTTCTGCTTAAAACTCTTCAGTGGAGCTCTTCCTCACTGTAGTAGCAAACTAATAAATCTAAAGGGAGTGGTGGAGTTGGAAAGCCACCATTTGCAATCATCATTGTGAAAGGTGGTTGAGGGGTGCATAAGCTTAGTGAGGAGCAGGATATTTGCATGGCTCAAAGTGTCTTCCCCAAGAATTACTTACTAGTTACAAGGCAGAAAATGATAACTATATAGTAGAGGAACCAGATA
>NW_004445222.1:0-1367 GCF_000243295.1 Trichechus manatus latirostris | reverse complement strand
TGTCATTAGGATGAAAATTGTTCATAAGTAGAAAAGGGCTTCTAACATTTTTGAAAACATTTAAGCACCTGAACCAAAGGTCTCAAACTTGTGGTCCATGGACTGCATCCTACGAGCAGATGTGTTTTATCTGCCTATTCTGTATTTTTAAAAATTTGAATTGGTTGCTAATATTAAAAGTCAGGAGATTTAATATAGAAATCTTACTCATATTGAAAGATCTGAAGGTCTGACAACAATGAACCCCTGCTGCCTCATTACAACTATTGGCCAGCAGTTCTCAACCCTACCTGTAAGTTGGAAATCACCAAGAGAACTTTGAAAAACTATCACTACCTGAGGTTGACCCTCCAGTCATTCTCAGTAGGGCCCAGGCATCTGAATATGAATTTAAAAGTTCCTCAGAGGGTTCAGGAGCCCTGATGGTGCAGTGGTTAAGCATTCGGCTGTTACCCAAAAGACTGGCAGTTCAAATCCACCAGCTGCTCCTTGGAAACTGTGGGGCAGTCCTACTCTGTCCTATAGGGTTGCTATGAGTCAGAATCCACTTGATGGCAACGAGTTTGGTTTTTTGGTTTTTTCAGAGGGTTTTAATGTGCAGCCAACATATGCTTTTCAATTAATCAAACCCCTTGTTGCCATCGAGTGGATTCCAACTCCCAGCGACCCTATAAGACAGTGTAGAACTGCCCTATAGGGTTTCCAAGGAGCAGCTGGTGGATTCGAACTGCCGACCTTCTGGCTAGCCAGCTGTGGCCCTTAACCACTGCGAGTAGCCAAATATTTTGCTTAGTTCTTCCAGTTACTCCCATTCTCAAATGCATACATAATTGAAACCTCATTTAAATATCCCCAGCTTAGGAAAGAGCCCTAGAGGCACAGTGGTTAAACACTCAGTTGCTAATCAAAAGTTAGAGATTCAAACACACCCCCAACTGCTCCACAGGAGAAAGACCTGGCTATCTGCTCCCGTAAAGATTACAGCCAAGAAAACCCTATGGGGCAGTTCTACTCTGTCACAAGTGGTCGCTATGAGTTAAAATTGACTCAGTGGCACCTAATAACAGCAGTCTTGTTTAGGGGGCAGTGGTGGCTCAGTGGTAGAATTCTCACCTTCCATACATGAGACTCAGGTTTAATTCCTGAGATGCCAATGTACCTCAAATGCAGCTACCACTCATCTGTCAGTGGAGGCTTGCGTGTTCCTACGATCCTGAAGGGTTTCAGCAGAGTTTCTAGACTAAGACAGACTAGGAAGAAAGGTCTAGCAATCTACTTCCAAAAATCAGTCAATGAAAACCCCATGGATCACAACCATTTAATTTGGAACCAATCATGGGGATGGCGCAGGACCAGGCAGCCCTTCG
>NW_004445221.1:6397-7614 GCF_000243295.1 Trichechus manatus latirostris | reverse complement strand
TAATACAGTCATGCTTGAGCACTCACTAACGAAAACTTTAGTATATTATTATTTTTTCTTTTATTTCCCTTTATATTACATTCAGGGGATTATCTGGATTTTAAAAAATAATATGCCTAGGAAAGTCACATAGCTAATAATTTCATGTCATTGTAGTAAAGGGACATTACAAAATGTTTATTATAAAAGGTGGCTTTGAGCCTAAGGCTGAGAACCACCATTCCACGGGGATAGACAGGTAAACACATAAAAATACAGTGTGACAAGTACTAAAACTTGACAATACAAAGTGTTACAGGGACACAAAAAAATGGAGTAACTCACTGAAGAATTAAGGGATGTGTTATAGACGAAGTGATACTGAAACTGGGCTTTGAGAGCTAAGTGAGGTTTTAAAGATGGAGAGGAGTGAACACTAACCTAGGCAGGAGGGAGACTAACAGAGGCCCCATGTTGTCACAGGAGAAGCACAAAGGGCAAACAACTGGGCCAGGCTGGTGTGTACTTGGGCCTCTGAGCAGGATGAGCGGAGGAGCAGGGGGTGAAGTTAATGTGTTAGGTGGAGCTAGTGCCGTATTTCATGCTAAGGAGTTTCAAGCTTAACAATAGGCAGCAGGGAGCCATGAAATTGCAGAATAATTTCTCTGGTCATTTTTTTATTTCAAAAATATACAATTATGTTCAATCCTTTGCCTGAAGAAATAATTATTAATATCTTGATATTTACATTTTGCTTACTATATTATTCCAAAGACTTAGTTGCTCTGCTACCGGCTTTTAAAATACCTTAGAATGTTCAAAGCTTAACCATGATGTTGAATGCAAATAAAAAGCAAATCGGAAAAGGAATATTGGGTTTAAATCTTCAGCGTAACTTCAAAAATAATCCTTTGAAAATGCTATTCCATATTAAAATTCAACCAATTTACTTGAATTAAAATACATATATGTTTGATTAACTTTTCAATTTTACTTTGTTACTTCCTTTGTAACAAAACGTGCTACCTTTGATGTTTCCAGAGGAAAGTGTTTATTAAACATTCTATGTTAGATAGCATAGATATTTTATTTATCTCCTATTTTAGATAGGAGAGTAGGGGGAGGACACAGCAGAGGATATAAAATCTGGTTCTTAATAAAGAGATACACATGTAGCAATTTATTTGCATCAAACCAAGCAAAACTCAAGAAACTACAGTATTAACCAAAGAACCTCT
>NW_004445221.1:3500-4559 GCF_000243295.1 Trichechus manatus latirostris | reverse complement strand
AAACGATACAGGGAGAAATCAAAAGGATGGTTCAAATATAAAAATGATGTAGATGTAAGTTTTCATATGGAGAGTTACTGGCAATAGAATACCAACCAAAGTATTGAAGTTGGTGTGCAACTAAAGAAGTGTTAACCAACATTTAGAAAGGTGCCAAATGTTTTCCCGTTTGTCAAGGCTTGTCTATATTACTGTTAGAACCCAATGGCATAGCAGAGTTCAAAGCAAGCAAAACTAAGGCTTCATAGGAGTTCAGTAATTGTGATACTACTTTCACAAATCAGGGCAGCTTTGGGGCAGAATTACCCTGTTTGATGTTAATTATGTACACCCTGATGTGTTTCACTGTGAAGATGGAAAGCCCAAACCTGAACATACTTTTAAAATTAATTTCGTGTGGTTTGGAGGTTTAGGGTCATGATTACATTAGACATCCCAGTTAATTGGCTTAATAACACGTTTAGTGCTTCTGTTGTACCTCCTGGTTCATTGCATAGTGCCTGGCTCCTTAAAAGCTTGCAAGCAGCCATCCAAGGCACAATTGGTTTTTTATTTGCCTGGAGCCACAGTGGAAGAAGGAGCATCAGGAACAGAAGAAGGATATGAAATGTGTGGCTAATTACCTCCATGAACACCTGCTTCCTTTGCCATGAGACCAGAAGAACTGGATGGTGCCTGGCTACCATTACTGAGCGTTATTGAACATTAGAAGAGTCCTAATCAAAAGGGAGGCGAGCACGGAACAGAGGTTCAAATTCTCATAGACTCCAGACTTCCTGGAGCCATGAAGGCTGGATGAATCCCTGAAACTATTGCCTTGAGATAATCTTTAAACCTTAAACCAAAAATTTCCCTGAAGTCTTCTCAAAACCCAACAATAGATTAGCTTAACCAGTAAAAAAAAGTCTTCCATGAGCATTAAACTCTTTTAAGAACTACCTACATGGGATCTAATTGAAAACAGCAACTTGAAAGATTAGATAGGAACCTTAGGGGCCTTATGATAATGGGGGAGGAAAACAGAAAAGGAGAGTGAGAATGGTTGTACAACACAAAGAA
>NW_004445221.1:0-1246 GCF_000243295.1 Trichechus manatus latirostris | reverse complement strand
GAAGAAGACTGGGAGGAAAACTGTAGTAGTAATTGCTTCATATTTTTATTTCATTATTTATTTGTTTGCCTGTTTTTATTCAACCTATTTCTAAAATAAAGGAAGAGATTTTGTAAAGCAAAATTATTAAGGGGTTGTTGTTGTTCTTGTGTGCCATAGAGTCAATCTGGACTCACAGCCACTCCACAGGACAGAGTAGAACTGCCCTATAGGGTTTCCAAGGCTGTAATCTTTATGGGAGCAGACTGCCAGGTTGTTTTCTCTCACTAGGGTATTGGTGGGTTCAAACTACTGACGTTCAGGTTATCAGCTGAACACTTATCAGCAAAGGCCATATTAGTAGTATTTAAGCTAATCTATCTCTTAGCTCCCTCTTGTCCTTCTAGCCTTCCTCTCCATGACTTGATATTATATATTAATATCGCTAGTACTTATTCATTGGTGTCAGGGATCTCTCACATCTCCAGCGCAGAGAAAAGACTCATTCTCTCTATTGTGGGAGAGGACGCCTTGGACAGGAATCAAGAGAGGCAGAATTGTGAGCAACCTTGCTATGCACCAACTTCCCAGCTGTACCATGGAGATGTGGAATTGCGTTTGAGCCAGAAGAAAGTCCTTCCTTAGGACTCCTGAGTATAATTTTCAACTTGCTCACTATGGACACAACATCAGAAAGCACCAATCACTAGAAAAGGACATCCATCACGTTTGGTAAAGTAGAAGGCTAGCGAAAATGAGGGAAGCCTTCAATGAGATGGGACAATACAACAGCAGCAACAATGACTCAAACATCCCAATAATCATGGAGATAGTGCAGGACTCAGCAACGTTTCATTCTGTAATACATAAGGTCTCCAGGAGTCAGAGGTGACACGACAGCAATTAACAACAAGTGTAGTTTTATGGTTCTACTACCAATTCTATAATCTCTAGGTTTTCATTACAATAAAGATGTTGGAATAGAAGTTCTCTAAAGTCTTTTCCAGACAGAAGTTTTTGTAGTTACTTCAGAGATTCCCAATTCTGAGTGTTTACTGAAATCAGTAGAGAAGCTCTGAAGAAGATAGATTCCAGAGTTCAAACTTGGACCCACTGAATCAGAACTCCCTGAGGCAACCACTAGGAATCATTTTCTAAAAGATTCCCAGGTTATTCTGTGATCCAGTAGATGTAGACTACTGTACTTGCTCCCTTGATTATAAAAGCCTTGAGGGCTGGATTTGTGCATATTTAAATCTCTGTACAG
>NW_004445220.1:5948-7615 GCF_000243295.1 Trichechus manatus latirostris | reverse complement strand
AGTATGTTCCATAAAATACTAGTACCATGTGAAAATTAATAGGTTCCAAAGAAAACGGTCCTATGGTCAAATAAATCTGGAAAATACTAGGGTAAACAAAGTTAGTTTGGTTCTATTACTGTTGGAACTTCTCCTTGTCAATGTGTTAGTATGCATTGTATTGTGGTAAGCACCATTTCCCAAGATGATTAGACCAACAAATCCTTTTCTTCCTCAAACCATTTCTCAGGCCTAATAAGGAGGGAGGGGAATGTCCTAGATAGGCCTATTGGCATGTCTCTGAAAACCATAGGAAGGCCCCATCTAGATAGCTACAGGATGGCCAGGTTCCTATTACCTGAGAAAAGATAAAATGTAGTTCCCTTTGCTCAAGAAGTCAAAGTGCTCTAGAGGGTGGATGAGCTCACATATGAAACTGAAAAGAGACAGAAACAGGATATAATTAAGCCTTAAAATCTGAAGCATTTGCTGGCAGGGACTATGTCTTACTCATCTTTAAATCCCCAGCAACGAACATGGCATCTGGCAAATAGTTGCATTCAATATGTTTATGAAATGAATTAATTCAAAAATAAAACTAGAAGAGACTCAAGCTCCAAATGGGTTAATCTATATATGATAAATAGCAACTTTTAGTACTCTCCTTCAAGAAGTGATTTAGGCTGGAATAAAAACAGAAATGTGTTTTCCATGTACAAGATCCATTTCATCATGTATTGTTTAGAGAACCTGGAAGGGGGTAGGTACAAAGGCAGCCAGGCCATGCCAGTCTCTCCTCTCTTGGATCTTCTGACAGAAGCAAGGCTGGCTGGCTGGCTGGGCTCTGGGTCTGATCTACGATGGCTCCTCTCATGTTCTTGCCCTCAGGCTGGGATCATTACAGAGGCAAGCACCTCCCATTACAGAGGACCTAACACCTCCCATGCCTGTGATGTTCATCAAGGCCATCCCTGTGGATAAGCAGGACTGCCGCAGTGTCTATCCCTGCTTTTTGTACAAGACTTGTTCGCAAGGACTCAACTACGTGTGGACTTTCATCCTGAAAACTAAGGAGAGCCCATCCAAGTGGATTTTAGCTGGAGTAGCCTTGCTTCTCCAGATCTCGCTTCCCGCAAATCCACTGAGAAATCAAGGAAAGAGGTTGAGCTGGAAGCTACTCAGAGGGACAGATGGGTAGGGGTTGACCACTGATATTTAGAAAGACAGGCAACCATGGCCTCTCACAATTCTGTAGAATTCCTCCAGGGAACTTGGGAGAAGTGCCTAACAGTGAGACCGTGAGCTGGAGAAGTATGGGTCCAGGGATTAGGGGATAATTTCATAATATTGAACTTTTGCTAATAAAGAGATTCTTCATCTGTGCCTGGTCCATTCTTTGAGAGTTGCAGTCATAAATGACCATGCAGAGACCCAGAGAAATCTGACACAAATACTTGAGGGTTGACCTTGTTACAAAGCATTATACACAATGTTCTAGCTCCCGGCTAGTCCCTGTGGTCCTTGGACCAGGAGCGTTAGCATCACCCATGAATCAGTCTGCATTTTAACCAGCTCCCCAAGTGATCTGTATGCACAGTAGTTTGAGACGCACTACTCTAGATCAGGGGTCAGCAAACTTTTTGTAAAGGGCCAGAGAGCAATTTTTTTTTTTTTGTCTTTGCAGCCAT
>NW_004445220.1:2793-4174 GCF_000243295.1 Trichechus manatus latirostris | reverse complement strand
TATCTATGGAAGCCTAGGTCATTTGTACAGGTTTGATATATGTGTTAATAAACCTCTAGGCAGTACTATAAGATCAATCCTATTGATACCTTCCTAACATCTTCAGACAAAATGACATAATAAAGATAATTTTAAAGCACACTTTGGCACAAATGATTATCTAAGCGGGATTTCAGGACAAATTGGTGCAGTTTGAGGGGCACCAGCAAGTGGGCACCAAAGACAGACCAACCTGAGACAACACAGTGCCTTGCACTGGCCAAGCTCTCACAAGCTGGCCTTTAGGTTAGCACTGTAAATTCACTGCTCTGCTCTATTCTAAACTTTATAGGCCTGTATGGGCTCAAATAGGAGCTCAACTACCATTTGGGATCTTCCATGAGAAAATACATGTTGAGTGACAGTCAACATACAATGAACATTTCAGACACAGATGAGATGGGGAGTGACTCTACCAAGTTTATTTAAAACAAGGACACTTCAAGTTCATTTTTCTCTCATATGTCAAAGAACACACAAGAACCATCTAGTCCTCTATGTCTGCCTGCCCTTCTGTATCAGGAAGACATGCTCTAGATTCCCAGTTCTAAAGGGTTGATCCAAAGTTCTTCCCATGAACAGCAATTACAGCTCCTCTGTTAAATGCTTCCCAGATGACATTTTTAAAGCTCAATCTCCAAATGATACTTTTTCCCCCAAGAGTTCCAGCAGAAGACTCTTAACATGGTGGTGAGCTGAAAGATGAAGACAATTCTTTCTTCTGATGCAGAAGCAAGAAATTAGACCAGCAAGAAATCAGTTCAGGAGCCCAATCTATTCTCCAAGTTCAAAACCATCTACAGGTTCTCCCTTCTCCAATCCATTAAAATAGACCAGGGACACAAGAGATGCGATACCTGTGGATAATTTGAAAAGCTATGTATTTTTAATTGGAGAGAGATAGAAATGGGATAAAAGAGTCTTGCTATTGAAAGGGCTTCTTCCCCAGGTGGGATCTTTGATGTTTATCGAGGCTCGAAATCCAGCTGAAAGTTTTCCCACAGCGGGAGCATTTATAAGGTTTCTCTCCTGTGTGGACCCTCTGATGTCTATTAAAGTTTGACCGGTAAATGAAACTTTTCTCACAGATGGGACATTTATAGGGTTTCTCCCCCGTGTGGATTTTCTCATGGTGGCGCAATACGAAGAAGTCACTGAAGCCTTTCCCACAGTGACTGCACTTACAAGGCTTCTCTCCTGTGTGGATTCTCTGATGCTTCACAAAGTCTGAACTCCGCAGAAAGGCTTTTTTGCAGGTGGGGCACTGAAAGTACGTCTCTCCAGTGTGAGTTCTCTGGTGAAACACAAGCTGAGAATTCCTGTAAAAGGTTTTCCCACACTC
>NW_004445220.1:0-882 GCF_000243295.1 Trichechus manatus latirostris | reverse complement strand
CTAGGCCTTTCTTCTAAGGCACCTCTACATGGGCTCCAACCTCCAACCTTTCAGAAAGCAGCCGAGGGCATTTAAGGTAACCACCACCGAAGGACTAAAGCTCTTGATACCTACTGCCAAAACGATTTTCGGAGCAACTTCACAATGTTCTGGCACAAGTGTTCAATACTTAAAGTACTGAGTGTTTTTAAACTATTTGCCATATATCAAAAACCAAACCCGCTGCCATTGAGTCAATTCTAACTCAGTAACCCTACAGAACAGAACAGAATAGAACTGCCCCACGGGGTTTCCAAGGAGTGACTGGTAGATTTGGACAGCTGACCTCTTGGTTCGCAGCTGAATGCTTAACTACTGTGCCATCAGGTCTCCAATTTGCCATATAGATAGGTGACAAATGTTTCTTTCATTGTTTTAAATTTCAATTCCTTAGTTATTAAAGGATGAAACTATTATTCACATTTGTCATGGATTGATCTATGTTCCCCCAAAAAATATGTGTATGAATTTGGCTGGGCCATGATTCCTGGTATTGTGTGATTTTCCTATATATTGTAAATCCTGCCTCTATAATGTTAATGAGGGAGGATGGGCAGCAGTTGTGTTAGTGAGGCAGGACTCAATCTACATGACTTGATTGTGTCCTGAGGCAGTCTCTCAAGGTATGAGAGAGAGAAGTGAGCAGAGAGAGAGGGGGACCTCATACCACCAAAAAAGCAGTGCCAGGAGCAGAGTGTGACCTGAGCAGAGAAGCTCCTAGTCCAGGGGAAGATTGATTAAGAAGGCCAATGGAGAGAGAAAGCCTTCCCCTGGAGCTTATACCTTGAATTTGGACTTTTAGCCTACTTTACTGTGAGGAAATAAACTTCTCTTTGTTAAAGC
>NW_004445219.1:5840-7576 GCF_000243295.1 Trichechus manatus latirostris | reverse complement strand
ACAGTGGAGACAAAGCTGGCATTCCTATGGACAGAGCTTAGAGAAATTTAAAAATAAAGTGCAGTGTTATCTGTATGGTAGTGACTTTCCCAGTTCATACAATCAGCTCTAGAAACTAGCTTGTTCATGGCAGTCACACGAATATGTCTTTGTCATGGATTGAATTGTGTCCCCCAAAAATATGTGTCCACTTGGCTAGGCCAGGATTCCGAGTATTCTGTGGTTGTCCACCATTTTGTGATCTGATGTGATTATCCTATGTATTGTAAATTCTAACTTCTATGATATTAATGAGGCAGGATTAGAGGCAGTTACATCAGTGAGGCAGGACTCAATCTACAGGATTAGGTTGTATTTTGAGTCAATCTCTTTTGAGATATGAAAGAGACAAACCAGCAGAGAGGAGAGGGACCTCATGCCACCAAGAAAGAAGTGCCGGAAGTGGAGCACATCCTTTTGGATCCTGGATCCCTGTGCTGAGAAACTGATGGACCAGGGGAAGATTGATGACAAGGACTTTCTCCCAGACCCGACAGAGAGAGAAAGCCTTCCCCGGGAGCTTGCATCCTGAATTCGGACTTCTAGCCTCCTGGACTGTTTGAGAGAATAAATTTCTCTTTGTTAAAGCCATCCACTTGTGGTATTTCTGTTATAGCAGCACTAGATAACCAAGACAGTCTTATAGATGAAGTAATGCTATAGGGCCTTAGGGCAACTCAAGATGGGAAGTTAAAAAGGAGTGATCTCAAAGAAGAGGAAATTCCCAATGAATTAAGGATCTAAATGTAAAAAAAAAGAAACCGTGCAAGTACTGGGAGAAAACATGAGTCAATTCCTCTTTAACCTGGTGTAGGAGACAGTTTCTAACTATGACTCAAATCTAGAGTCAACGAAATACAAGATCGATTCATTTGGGAATCTAAAATAAAAAAAAAAAAAAGATCACTGCTTAACAAACAGCAACCAAAAGAACACATAAACCTAGTCAAAAGAAAACTGACAACCTGAGACAGTTAGTATTAGCTCCTTGTGGTATAAGTGGTTGACACTTAAGGAGCATTCTGGCTGTACTTCTTCCAAGGCAGATTTGTTTGTTCTTCTGGCAGTCCGTGGTATATTCTATATTCTTTGCCAACAACATAATTAAAAGGCATCGATTCTTCTTTGGTCTTCCTTATTTATTGTCCAGTTTTGCATGCATATGAGGTGATTGAGAACACCATGGCTTGGGTCAGGTGCACCTTAATCCTCAAAGTGACATCTTTGCTTTGTAGCACTTTGAAGAGGTCTTCTGCAGCAGATTCGCCCAATGTAATACATCATTTGACTTCTTGACTGCTGCTTCCATGAGCATTGATTGTGGATCCAATAAAATGAAAGCCTTGACTTCAGTCTTTTCTCCGTTTATCATGATGCTGCTTATTGGTCCAGTTGTGAGGATTTTTATTTTCTTTATGTTGAGGTGCAATCCATACTGAACGGCGTAGTGTTTGATCTTCATCAGTGCTTCAAGTCCTCTTCACTTTCAGCAAGCAAGGTTGTGTCGTCTGCATATCGCAGGTTGTTAATGAGTCTTACTCCAATCCTGATGCCCTGTTCTTCTTCATATAGTCCAGCTTCTCAGATTAATTGCTCAGCATACAGACTGAATTAGTGTGGGAAAGGATACAACCCTGACTCACACCTTTCTTGACTTTGAACCAAACAGTATCCCTTTTCTGTTCAAACAACTGCCT
>NW_004445219.1:2590-4273 GCF_000243295.1 Trichechus manatus latirostris | reverse complement strand
CCTGAATTTGGACTTCTATCCTCCTAGAGTGTGAGAAAATAAATTTCTCTTTGTTAAAGCCATCCATTTGTGGTATTTCTGTTATAGCAGCACTGGAAAACTAAGACACTAGTTAAGCTAAACTATTGTTTGGTTTTAAGAAGACTTCAGGGGATATTGCTGGTTAAAGGTTTAAAGACTATCTTAGGTCAATAGTTTTGGGGCTTGTGTAATTGTTTTGATGTGTGACTTGACACCATTAGCATGAGGAGGGCTCTTTCAACTGGGGCAATCCAGAGAAATGTTTAGGTAACTACTTCCATTCTAGCCAAGACATCTCTTCCCACCCTCTTAGACTCCAGTGATGTACTCAGATCACTTAATTTTTGTTTTTGGAGGAATGTAGCCTCGCCATAGTTGCCTGATCATCCCTTTGCCTGTGTTTTCATACACCTGATTGACCAATATGTCTTCATCCAAATCCACTAATTCCATACGTCCTATTTTAAAGAAAGCAGTATTCCCCATCATGAAGTATCACATAATAAAGCCTTTGAGGCCCTTTAAGCAGATATGTTATTTACTAATAACCTAGAATACCTCCCACCTTCACTAAAGTAGATTTCTCCTCTGGTCAGTAACACCCAACGTGGTACGCTGCCATTTCTCCACCACCTCATACTCTGCCCATAGCCAGCGAGGCACGATGGAGTTTATATGTACAGCTAATTCTGTCAGATCTCTGACACACAGCAAATACCATAAATGTATTTGATATTTTTATTAATTCCTTATACACTGTACTGAGCCCTGGTGGCACAGGGGTTAAGAGCTTGGCTGCTAACTAAAAGGTAGGCAGTTTGAATCCACCAACCAATCCTTGGAAACCCCATGGGGCAGTTCTGCTCTGTCCTGTAGGGTTGCTATGAGTCAGAATCGACTCAACGGAAGTGGGTTTGGGTTTTGGTTTCATGCTTTCATATATTTGCTCACACAATTCCCTCTACTTGGGACATCTTTTCTGTCTCCTTCAGGAAGCTTGCTCTGACCCTCCAAGCTGAGCTAAATACTCTCCGCCTTATACCTTTTGTATAAGTCTACTGTATGCGTCTAGATTTTCAGCATCTGTATTAGTTTCCTACTTAAAATATGAACTCCTTGAGGAAAGAGATTGCATCTCAATTATCTCTAAATCCCAGTGTGCATCACAGTCCATGGAACATAGGAATTCTTGATAGTATTTGGAATAAACTGAGAGGATTCATGTAGATCATTTTTAAAAGCTCTTTCAGCTCTGATGATTTATTCTACATATTGGATAAACGATCAAAGAAGGATCCATTATTCTTAATTGAAGATGTGAGAACCGTCAGGCTTCTGGCCCAGTCTATTCACAGCCCTGCCAATAAAAGCTTCTTATGATTTATTGGATCTGCTAAGCCCATATGGGCACCATTCATCACAGCGACCCAGGAGCGGCATCCCCTCTCAGATTTGGGAATTGTGAACATACAGCGACTACTTTAGAGTCTGGGAACTAGCATTTCTGTCACTTCTGTGGTAACCTCTGTCTCATGCACAGAAATTCCATCCTTGGATTGGGTTGCCTGAGGTTAACATGCTCAACTTCTAAATGAAAGGTTGGTGGTTCAGGTCCACCCAGAGGTGCCTCAGAAGAAAGGCCTGGTGATCTACTTCCCAAAA
>NW_004445219.1:0-935 GCF_000243295.1 Trichechus manatus latirostris | reverse complement strand
GGTGGCAGTTGGAATCTACTCAGGAAATTAAACATATACATCTATGCATAAAGTCGCCATGATCCGAGCAGACTCGACAGCAATTAACAAGAAAAGACAGACGGACAGACAGATAGATAGATATAGATACACAGTCTGTTCATGTATTTTTCCCATTTTCTATGAGATTTTTGGTTTTTTATTCCGATTTTAAGAGAGATTTATGTATCGGATGTTAGCTCTTTGTGGTGTAAGTGGTTGTGTTTCGTTCCATTGTACACAGGGCTGCTATGAGCTGAAACTGACTCCATGGCATCTAAGAACAGCAGCAACAACAAAGATGAAATTTTATATGTCTTCAGATATTGTGTAGATTAGAAACCCTTGGTTATTTCTTCAACATATAAGGAATTCTAACAAATAAGAGGAAACAGCACAAAGAACATAAATAAATAACTTATGAAAGAAAAAATATAATTGAAAATTAAACTTCAGCCTTATCAGTAACAAAATACATTAAAGATGCCATCCATACTGATAGTTTTTGAAAAAAAAAGTAGATAATTTTTGATAATTGCGTATAATTTTTGAAAAAAAATTGTCTTATTTATCTAGTGCTGCTACAACAGAAATACCACAAGTGGATGGCTTTAACAAACAGGAATTTATTCTTTCACAGTCTGGGAGGCTAGAAGTCTGAATTCAGGGCACCAGCTCCAGGGGAAGTCTTTCTCTTTCTGTTGACTCTTTGGGAAGGTCCCTGACATCAATTTTCCGCTAGGTCTAGGAGTTTCTCAGCACAGAGACCTTGGTCCAAACAGTATGCTCTACTTCTGGCTCTGCTTTCTTGGTGGTAGGAGGTTCTTCTCCTTTCTGCTAGCTTCTCTTTTATATCTCAAAAGAGATTGACTCAGAGACTTACAGCAAAATGGCGCTCTAGGCAGAAGCACCACGCC
>NW_004445218.1:6090-7626 GCF_000243295.1 Trichechus manatus latirostris | reverse complement strand
TATCTCATTAATTGCTGCCTTAAATCTTTCTCATTGATTTTTATATTTTTTCAGCCAACAAGTTCACTACTTTTTGCATATGAAGGAAAGAGTTCACTTCAATTGGAATTTGAGATCTTAAGCATTTTAAAAACTGTGATGTTATATCTCAACTGATAAGGAGTTATTGGAGTGCTTTAAAAAAAAATCCAAAGTGACCTAACCGTTATTTATCCATTTATTTATGAACTAGCCAAAAGTTCTCTGGGATGTCTTGGGAAGATTGTATCAGTAATGCAAATATTTGACTAATGTACGTTGGCTGTATCAACCAGGAAAGATATGTCTAGAGATTAGAGATGTGCAAATGTCTCATTTTTGAAAGGGAAAACATAATGCTAGTATGCATTATTAAATAAGTCGTCTGAGTTTTTAGAAAATAATGCAGTGATCACTAGGGACCAGTATGGATTCACCAAACCAGCCATGTTTCTGATTTTGATAAATGAAGGAATGTAGGTTGTTATTGTTAGTTGCTGTCAAGTAAGCTCTGACTCATGGTGACCTTATGTGTAACAGAACAAAACATTGCCTAGTCCTGCACTATCCTCATAATCATTGGTATTGTTATTCACAAGGTTTTCACGGGCTGATTTTCAGAAGTAGATGGCCAGACCCTTCTTCCTAGTCTGGAAGCTCCTCCGAAATTGTCCACCATGGGTGACCCTACTGGTATTTGAAATAACGGTGGCATAGCTTCCAGTATTACAGCAACACACAGGCTACCATAGTACAACAAACTGACAGGCAGGTACGATGCATAGACGTCATAAAAACTCAATTAATAATGATAGCTGTCTTTGTTGAGCACTTCCCATGTGCCAGAAATTGGGGGAGTTCTTTATAAACATCTCATTTAATCCTTGAAACCTATGAGAAAGTGTTATTACTGCCAATTTACATAAGAGGAAAAGTAATTTTTCAAGGTCACAAAGCTGTTTCTAAAAATAATGCTGTTATACATCACTTAGTACTCTCTTCAGCAACTACAATTTGCTTGTGAAATCATACAGTCAATTGTTTGCCATCTGAGCTATTGTAACATTATTCTGCCTGTTGTCTAGCTTCTCCACCACACCAGGAGCCTTTCTTACCCTGATTCCTGGCCTAGCCCAGGGCTTGCCCTCTAGAAGGCAGTCAAGTCACTGCTGTTGGGAAACCCTCTTCAGCAGCGTGACCCAAATGTTGCTGAACCTGGGAAGGTGGGTCCTGTCTGGCGTGCTCAGACTTGCCGATGATCTGGACATTGGTCTTTGAGAAAGGGAAAGTAACTTTACTGCAATACGAAGAGCAAGGAGTAGGGAGGAAGTTTCTCAGATCTGACTCCTCAAGCTTTGGGGAAGCAGGGCTCATATGAGATTTGGGCAGCAAGATGGCGGTCGTGCAGGTGTACGGGGGAGAGTAAATTTTAGAAGGAAGCCGTTGCAGGAATTATGGCTGCCAGGAAACAGGGAGTGACGTGGTTCTTGTCGGACCTCTCACTTTGGAATGGCATCC
>NW_004445218.1:3016-4622 GCF_000243295.1 Trichechus manatus latirostris | reverse complement strand
CTCATAGACTCAGGCAAGAGGGAGCCAATAGTACTTCTTCATTTCCTAATGGAAACCAAAAAGATTGATAGTCTATAGGCACTGACCATTCTGGCGCAGCTGTTCTCCTGGGAACTAATGGTAACCATACCAGTCACATGTCCTTCTGAAGGCAGTGCACAGCCAAGATGTCCAAAAGCCACATAATAAAAATAGATGAGTAATCATAGCTAACATTCAAGTGCATACTATGTGCTATCACCCTGCATACCATAACTAGTAGAACCTATCATCACCACTATTTTATAGGCTGATAAATTGAGAGGTGGAGCCCTGGTTGCACCGTGGTTAAAGCTCTTGGCTGCTAACTGAAAGGTCAGCGGTTCAAACCCACCAGCCACTCTGTGGGAGAAAGATGTGGTAGTCTGCTTCCATAAAGATTTACAGCCTTGGAAACCCTATGGAGCAGTTCTAGTCTGTCTTATAGGGTCGTTATGAGTAAGAATTGACTCAAAGGCAATGGGTTTGGTTTGGTTTTAGTTTCTGTTGCAAGATTAAGTAAGTAACTTCCCTAGGTCACCCAGCTTGGACAGCAAGGCGGTCTGACTCTAGAACGTGAGCTCTTAACCATTACAGTATACTTTTCCTGTAAGTATAAGGCATTTACCAGCAAGACGCTCATTTGCAGAATTTTACAATTTACAAACCTCCAAAAAACCAAACTCATTGCCGTGGAGTTGATTCTGACTCATAGTGACACTATAGGCCAGAGCAGAACTGCCCCACAGGATTTCTAAGGCTGTAAATCTTTACTGAAGCAGATTGCCACATCTTTCTCCCGTGGAGTGGCTAGTGGGTTCAAACTGCCTACCTTTTGATCAGCAGCTGAGTACTTAACTACTGCACCACCAGGGCTCCTTACAATTTACAAAGTGCTTTCATATATTAGCTTTTTAAATTCAATAGCCTCCTAATGTGAGTAGGCATGTATTACCGTATCTCTCTCTCATTTTTTTTTTTTTAGCTGAGAAAATGTAGACAGATTTTTTGAACTCACACAGCTAATAAGTGACAGGGCCATGACTTGGACCCCCTTTTTTTTTTTTTTTTAATTTAGCAGTCAGGATGTCAGTGATAATTTTGTTGACTACTAAGCCGTATCCCTGGATTTGGAAAAGGTAAGTATATTAATTTTTATTTAAAAATGAACAAGAATTTAATAGTTACAGCCTTAATGTGTAAATAGTATACAATTCTAAAATATTCTGTTTGCAAGAAAGATATTTAATCCAAGTAAGAAGATAAGAATAAAGAGTATAAGAATGAAAAAAACAGGCTATAAAAGCTAAAAATAGTTATCGTTCATCTGCATCAAGGTTAATGTAATATAAAGGAAGAGCAAAAAGATAATAGGTTATAGTTCCCTCTACCTCTTGTTAACTATGAGACTGGGAGGATTTTTTGATATCACTGAGGCTTAAATTTCTCATCTATAAAAGAGGTCAATGATACCTATCTTTGTCAACCTCACAGGCTGCTATGATGATCCAAAAAGACGTTGTATACGAAAGTGGTTTCTAAACTTTAAAATCCTCTTTGAGTTTGCTTCATCCAATTCTACTGCTTT
>NW_004445218.1:0-1025 GCF_000243295.1 Trichechus manatus latirostris | reverse complement strand
TGGGCTAGGTGCTACATGATAATGAGGAATTATTGTTAATTTTGTAGGAGGGATAATAGCATAATGATTATATGAAATCTATGTTTTTTAGATATGCATAATAAAATATATAGGTATAAAATTATGATGTATAGAATTTGCATTAAATACCCTAAAGGGGAAGGGGAAGCGGGTACATAAAGCAATTTTGGAATTAAAAAGATCACCTAGCATGTATGAGCAGAATGAGTTAGAGGAGTACAAAAGTAGAAGTGGGGAAACCATCCCAAAGGTCTACATGTGAAATGACGGCAGCTTGGACTGAGATGAGCAGCACACAGTAGGTCTTATCAGTGAAGATTGTGTTAAATGAAGTAATGATATAAATTCTTAACGTTATCATATCCATATATGTGTATATAGTGTGTGTGTATGTGTATATATGCACACACACTGCACATATATAGGAGTCCTGGTGGCACAGTGTTTAAGAGCTCAGCTCTAACCAAACGGTCGGCGTTCGAATCCACCAGCTGCTCCTTGGAAACCCTATGGGGGCAATTCTAGTCTGTCCTCTAGGGTCACTATCTGTGTATATATATGGGTGTGTGAACATATATTCATACATCCATACACACATGTGCATACAAATGTGAGGAAAAAGTCTATTCTTTTGAAAACCACATTAACTTCAAAACAACTTTTATTAGGAAAAGAGCTTCTGGACTCAACCTAGAACTCTTCCGGTCATACTCTGCCCTAAGAAATCTTTCCCTATCATCCTGTCATGTTGTTGTTGTTATTTTGTGCTCTTGAGTCAATTCCGACTCATAGTGACCCTACAGGACAGAGTAGAACTGCCACGTAGATTGCCAGGTCTCTTCTCCCGACTAGCAGCTGGTGGGTTCAAACTGCTGACCTTTCAGTGAGCAGCTGATTGCTTAACCACTGCATCACCAGTGCTCTCCATCAGCCTGTCATAGTGCCTGGAATTCAAACATTAGCGGTATTTGGACCTTCTGATAAAAATTATTGTTGCTAAGAGC
>NW_004445217.1:6701-7637 GCF_000243295.1 Trichechus manatus latirostris | reverse complement strand
GGGTCTGTTCAGATTTTCAATATCACTTTGTTGTAGTTTGGGTAGGCCGTGTGTTTCTAGAAATTTATCCATTTCCTCTAGGTTTTCAAATTTGTTGGAAGTAAGGACTCTTGAAGCCACTGTACTGGCCTTTGCTTTTGGGGAACTCTCTCCGGATCCTCCAGCGGCAGCAGCTGGGCAAGATGGCAAAGTCAGCCACGTCCGGGGAGCTGAAGCGCCAGGTCGTGTAGCACCTGTAGGCACAGTGCCGCAGCTGGCTGTTGGTGGACTCTGGATCCAGCACCAGCAAGGGCTCTTGGTAGAGCAGGAGGAACTGCAGGTTTTGTCTGGACAGGACGAGCTTCTGGAACAGATCTGAGGTGGTGATGCAGGCACCGGGCTTTTTCCGACAGCACAGCTCTTCCAAGCATCTGGAAGTCGGGACGGGGAGTTGGGATGGGAGGCACTTTCCGCACTGGCACCAGCTCGGGCTGTCACTGGACCCACTGTCACTCGACCTACAAGTTGCCTGTTCATTTGAAAGCAGCTGCATTTCCTGCAGTTGTCCAGGAGTTGGGGGTGGCTCGTGCAAAGGTAGGTACAGCTTGGACAGGTCTGTGAAGTCCTTCGGGGGTCTCTGAAAAAGTCATTTCCAAACCCATTAGCAATGACAACCCTGAGGGTTCTAAGTTCTCTAATTTTAGGATTAATTTATATAGTTACATTTAATCTTACATTAGTAATAGTAGTTGTCATTTATTAAATACTTGGTACGTATCAGGTCTGTGCTAGTGCTTTACAAATTAGCACTGCCTCACATCAGCTTTCTAAGAACCACATGAGATACGTATCATTATCTCCATTTTACAGATTTAGAAAGTGAATTTCAGAAAGGCCTGGCCTCAATTCAGATATCATCTCTTCAGGGAGACCCTCTGTCCCTTACCACCCAGTTTA
>NW_004445217.1:2932-4142 GCF_000243295.1 Trichechus manatus latirostris | reverse complement strand
AGTCATTACGGTATTTGCTTTCTTTATGGCTATACCAATCTAACATGTCTGACAAAATTGACAAGTCCTGGAACATAGAGGTTTGTCTTCCCTATATCTGCCTCTCCATTTTTGTTTCTATTCTTCCCTAAGGCCAAAGGCATTTATCTGAGAGATGGTCAACCAAGGTGGAGTCCAGAGACTCATCCATGACAGGATTACATTTGAGCCTTGTGTTAGCATATCTGTCCGTGATGTAACGGAACCTAGGGCGTGTTGGCATCCTGTAAGTACAGCACGAACACACGTAGGGCAGCGTCCCTTACCGACTTCGGCTCTACGATGGTCTCATACTTCTTCCTGTAGTAGTACTCGTTCCTCCGGCAGCACTCGCAGTTGGGGTAGATGTACCTCCGACAGCACTGGCTCGAGTATGTGTTGATGAGGAAGTCGATGAACACAGTGGCCTGGGGAAAACCCGCAGAAGCACCACGTTCGTGAAACTGCTGCTGCTTTTTTTTTTTAATTAAATACGTCTTTAATGATCTTTTTAAAAAAAATTTTATTGTGGTAAAATATATATAAATAACAAAAAAAAATTGCTCTTTTAGAATACAATAGAGAGTTCCTGACGGAGCAGAAGAAAACTGGGGTGCAGAACTCAAATTCTAGTAAAAAGACCAGACTTAATGGTTTGACTGAGACTGGAAGGACCCGAGAAGACATGGCCCCTGGACTCTCTGTTAGCCTAGAACTGAAACCATTCCTGAGGCCAACTCTTCAGAGAAAGATTAGACTGGACTATGGAACATAAAATGATACTCATGAGGAATGTACTTCTTAGCTCAGGTAGGTACATGAGACTAAGCGGACAGCTCCTGTCTGGAGGCGAGATGAGAAGGCAAAAGAGGGGTCAGGAGCCGGTTGAATGCACATGGGAAATCCGGGGTGGAAAGGAGGAGTGTGGTGTCACAGCATAGGGAGAGCAACTAGGGTCACGTAACAATGGGTGTATAAAGTTTTGTATGAGAGACTAACTTGAATTATAAACTTTCACTTAAAGCACAACAATAAAAAAATAAAAATTTACCCATGTTAAGAGTACAATCCGATGACATTAATTACATTCACCATGTTGTAAAACCATCACCATTATCAATTTCCAAAAGTTTTTCATCACCCCAAACAGAAATTTTGTACCCCTTAAGAAATAAACTCCTCCCCTCCCCCC
>NW_004445217.1:0-1008 GCF_000243295.1 Trichechus manatus latirostris | reverse complement strand
ATCTTTCCCTTGTGTCTTTGGTTTTCTTCATTCTCCCTTGCTCCCAACAGGGTGAGACCAGTGGAGTATCTTAGATGGCCACTCAACAAGCTTTTAAGACCCCAGATGCTACTCACCAAAGTAGAATGTAGAACAGTTTCTTTATAAACTATGTTATGCCAGTTGAGGTAGATGTTCCCCAAGACCATGGTCCCCACAGCCCTCATAGGCTGTGAGCTTTACAGAAGCAGATCGCCAGGTATTTCTCCCATGAGCCAATGGATGGGTTCAAACTGCTGACTTTTCGATTAGCAGCCAAGAGCTTAATTGTTGCACCACCAGGGCTCCTTGTAATGTGGTTGACATCATCAGTTTCTTATGTTTTGGCAAGTTCTATTTTCTGCTATATCTCATATAACCTGCAATTTCCCACTTTAATGATCTTTTCGGTGTGAGCATTTGAACGTAGCTTGCGCAGTTAGCCATTAGACCTTGACATTTTATTTTTGGCCAAAGATTTCTTCTGGTGCTCATCCAGACAACAAATACTCTTAACACTTTGTTCTAAAAGAATCTTAGTGTCGTCACCACCTCAGTTCTTCAGAAAGCTCAGATCTCTCCAGGTGCGGATGTTCTTAGGCTTAGCTCAGCGACTCGAAAGACATTGCTAACATTGGAGTGGTACATTGCCCTGGATGCTTCTGCTGACTGCTAGGAGAATGACTAGGAGGGCGTCAGGGGACAGCTGATCCTGTCCTCTCTTCTTGCTGATGGCCACAAGCCTATTCAGCAGAGCAGCAGGGGACAATAGAAAAGTTACCTAAACTAGGAACTGATGTCAGGGCCCTGGGTGAAACTCCACTGAACCAGTGGAGGCAAAAAGCCTTTTGTGTCTTGATCTCAGCCACTCTTTAAGTCAAGGGTCTCTAACTCAGATGTCTGTAGGAGCCAGGCAGGTAGCAAAAATGACTGATGCAGGCCAGGTATAAGGCAATAAGGAGTGGTGAGAACAGTGGCAAACTAGAGAAC
>NW_004445216.1:6402-7640 GCF_000243295.1 Trichechus manatus latirostris | reverse complement strand
TCCATACTGAAGGCTGTGGTCTTTGATCTTCATCAGTGAATGCTTCAAGACCTCCTTGCTTTCGGCAAGCAAGGTTGTGGCATCTGCATATCGAAGGATGTTAATGAGTCTTCCTCCAATCCTGATGCTCCATTCTTCTTCATACAGTCCAACTTCTGAGACTATTTGCTCAGCATATGGATTATATAAGTAGGATATGAGTAAGAAAGGATGAATAAGAAAGGATACCCTGATGCAACCTTTCCTGATTTTAAACCACGTAGTATCACGTTGTTCTGTTCAAATGACTGCCTCTTGGTCTAGGTACAGGTTCCACATGACCACAATTAAGTGTTCTGGAATTCCCATTATTTGCAATGTTATCCATAATTTGATATGATCCACACGGTTGAATGCCTTTGCATAGTCAATAAAACACAGGTAAACATCTTTCTGGTACTCTATGCTTTCAGTCAGGATCTATCTGAAATCAGCAATGATAACCCTCATTCCATGTCCTCTTCTGAATCTGGCTTGAATTTCTGGTAGTTTCCTGTCAATGTACTGCTGCAACTGCTTTTGAATGATCTTCAGCAAAATTTTACTTATGTGTGATACTAATGATATTGTTTGATAATTTCTGCATTCTTTTGGGTCACCTTTCTTTGGAATGGACGCAAATATGGATCTCTTCCCAGATGGTTGCTCAGGTAGCTGTCTTATAAATTTCTTGACACAGACAAGTGAGTACTTCCAGCATTGAATCCATTTGTTGAAATATGTTCCTTCAATTCCTGGAGTCTTGTTTTTCACTAATGCCTTCAGTGCAGCTTTGACTTCTTCCTTCAATACCATTGGTTCTTTTATTTATTATTATTCAATTTTATTGTGCTTTAGGTGCAAATTAATTTCTAATTCAAAAATTTATACACAAATTGTTTTGTGACATTGATTGCAATCCCAGGAATGTGTCAGCACTCTCCCCCTTTCCCTTGACACCCTGCGTTCCCCGTGTCCATTCATCCTGTTTTCCTGTCTCTTCCTGCTTTCTTGTCTTTTTCCTTGTGTCTTTTGTTTTCTTCATTCTTCTTAGCTCTGAAGGGGATGAGACCAATAGGTGTATCTTAGATGGCTTTGAAGACCCCAGATGCTACTCACCAAGTACAATGTAGATTGTTTTCATTATGAACTATCTTGTGCCAATTGACCTAGCTGTCCCCTGAGACCATGGTCCCCAGCCCTCAGTGCCAGTAACTCCA
>NW_004445216.1:3406-5094 GCF_000243295.1 Trichechus manatus latirostris | reverse complement strand
TGAAGTGTCTGTTCATATCCTTTGCCTATTTTTTAATTGGGTTATTTGTCTTTTTCTTATTGAGGTGTTGAAGTATCCTATAGATTTTACAGATTAGACCCTTGTCAGATATGTCATAGCCAATTTTTTCCCCCGATCTGTAGATTTACTATTTACTCTTTTGATGAGCATAAGTGTTTAATTTTTGGGAGCTCCCAGTTATCTAGTTTGTCTTCTGGTGTTTGTGCATTGTTATGGTTTGTATTCTACCTATGCATATATTAGGGCCCCTAGCTTTGTAGCCCCCAATGTGTCTGTCAGTTTGTCGTACTGCAGGGGCTTGTGTGTTGCTGTGATGCTGGAAGCTATGCCACTGGTCTTCAGATACCAGCAGGGTCACCCACAGTAGACAGGTTTCAGCTGAGCTTCCAGACTAAGACAGACTAGGAAGAAGGACCCGGCAGTCTACTTCTGAAAGGAATTAGCCAGTGAAAACCTTATGAATAGCAGCAGAACATTGATATAGTGTGGGAAGATGACCTCCCCAGGTTGGAAGGCACTCAAAAAAACAACTAGGGAAGAGCTGCCTCCTCAAAGTAGAGTCGACCTTAATGATGTGGATGGAGTCAAGCTTTTGAGACCTTCATTTGATGATGTGGCACGACTCAAAATGAGAAGAAACACCTGCAAACATCCATTAATAATCGGAACGTGGAATGTAGGAAGTATGAATCTAGGAAAATTGAAAATCGTCAAAAATGAAGTGGAATGCCTAAACATCGATATCGTAGGATTTAGTGAGCTGAAATGGACCGGTATTGGCCATTTTGAATCAGACAACCATATGATCTACTATGCTGGGAACTACAACTTGAAGAGGAATGGCATTGCATTCATTGTCAAAAATAACATTTCAAGATCTATCCTAAAGTACTGTGCTGTCAGTGATAGGATAATATCCATATGTCTACAAGGAAGACCAGTTAATACGACTATTATTCAAATTTATGCACCAACCACTAAGGCCAAAGTTGAAGAAATTGAAGATTTTTACCAACTTCTTCAGTCTAAAATTGGTTGAACATGCAATCAGGATGCATTGATAATTACTTCTGATTGGAATGCCAAGATTAGACACAAAGAAGGATTGGTAGTTGGAAAATATGACCTTGGTGATAGAAATGATGCCAGAGATCACATGATAGAATTTTGCAAGACAAATAACTTCTTCATTGCAAATACCTTTTTTCAACAACATAAATGGCAACTATATACATGGACCTCGCCAGATGGAATACACAGGAATCAAATTGACTACATCTGTGGAAAGTGATGATGGAAAAGCTCAATATCATCAGTCAGAACAAGGCCAGGGGCTGACTGCCAAACAGATCATAAATTGCTCATATGCAAGTTCCAGTGGAAACTGAAGAAAATTGGAACAAGTCCACGAGAGCCAAAGTATGACCTTTAGTATATCCCACCTGAATTTAGAGATCATCTCAAGAATAGATTTGACATGTTGCACACTAATGACTGAAGACCAGACAAGTTGTGGAATAACATCAAGGACATCATACATCAAGAAAGCAAGAGGTCATTAAAAAGACAGGGAAGAAAGAAAAGACCAAAATGGATGTCAGAAGAGACTCTGAAACTTGCTGTTGAATGTTGAGTAGCTGAAGCAAAAGGAAGAAATGATGAAGTAA
>NW_004445216.1:0-2012 GCF_000243295.1 Trichechus manatus latirostris | reverse complement strand
ACAATGAATAAGGAAGACCGAAGAAGAATTGATGCCTTTGAATTGTGGTGTTGGCGAAGCATATTGAAAAGACCATGGACTGCCAAAAGAATGAACACAGCTGTCTTGGAAGAAGTACAACCAGATTGCTCCTTAGAAGGAAGGATGTCGAGACTACGTCTTACGTACTTCGTACGTGTTGTCAGGAGGGATCAGTCCCTGGAGAAAGACATCATGCTTGGTACAGTAGAGGGTCAGTGAAAAAGAGGAAGACCCTCAACGAGATAGATGGACACAGTGGCTGCAACAATGGGCTAAAGCATAACAACGATTGTGAGCATGGCGCAGGTTCGGGCAGTGTTTCGTTCTGTGGTGCATAGTGTCGCTATGAGTCGTAACCAGCTTAAGGTCACCTAACAACAACAATAACAGCTTTGTACCTATTTTTTCTTTCATGATCTTTATCATTTTAGGTTTTATATTTAGGTCTTTGATACTTTTTGAGTTAGTTTTTGTTTATGGTGTGAGGTGTGCGTCGTGTTTCATTTTTTTACAGATGGACATCCAGTTTTGCCGGCACCATTTGTTAAAAAGCCTGTCTTTTCCCCATTTAATGGAATTTGGTACTTTGTCAAAGATCAGTTGACCACAGTTGGATGGATTTCTGTCTGGGTTCTCGATTCTGTTTCATTGTTTTGTGTGTCTGTCATTGTACTAGTACCAGGGTGCTTTGGCTACTGTGGCTGTATAGTAGGTTCTGCTATCAGGTAGTGTGAGGCCTCTTACTGTGTTCTTTTTCTTTAATAATTCTTTGCTTATCTGGGGCCGCTTTC
Organism: Trichechus manatus latirostris; assembly: GCF_000243295.1. Taxonomy (NCBI): domain Eukaryota; kingdom Metazoa; phylum Chordata; class Mammalia; order Sirenia; family Trichechidae; genus Trichechus; species Trichechus manatus. Next base: position 1,200 of record NW_004445216.1, on the reverse strand, counting down.
CTTTCCATATAAAGTTGGTATCATGGATTGAATTGTGTCCCCCAAAAATATCTGTCTACTTGGCTAGGTCATGATTCCTAGTATTGTATGATTGTCTACCATTTTGTCATCTGATGTGATTTCCCTATGTGTTATAAATCCTATCACTATGATATAATGAGATGGATTAATGACAGTTATATTGATGTGATCTACAAGATTAGATAGTGTCTTAAGACAATCTCTTTTGAGATATCAAAGAGAGAAACGAGCAGAGAGACATAAGGACTTCATACCACCAAGAAAGCAGTGCCAGGAGCAGAGCATGTCTTTTGGACCAGAGGTTCCTATGCTGAGATGCTCTCAGACCAAGAGAAGACTGATATATAACAAGGACCTTCCTTCAGAGCTGACAGAGGGAGAATGCCTTCCCTGGAGCTGGTGCCCTGAATTGGTACTTCTAGCCTACTGGACTGTGAAGGAATAAACTTCTCTTTGTTAAAGCCATCCACTTGTCGTATTTCTATTATAGCAGCACTAGGTGACTAAGACGGTGATTTGTTTTTCCATCTTTTTAAAGAATGCTGTTGGTATTTGGATCAGGATTGCACTATATTTGTAGAATGCCTTGAGTAGAATTGACGTTTTCACAGTGTTAGTCTTCCTATCCATGAGCGTGGTATGTTTTTCCATTTATGTAGGAAACCCTGGTGGAGTAGTGGTTAAGTGCTACAGCTGTTAACGAAAGGTCAGTAGTTTGAATCCATCAAGTGCTCCTTGTACACTCTATGGGGCCGCTCTACTTTGTTCTATAGGTTTGCTATGAGTTGGAATCAACTCGATGGGAACAAGTTTTCTTGGTTTGTTGCAATAGTGTTTTGTAAGTTTCTTTGTGTAGGACTTTTACATCCCTACTTAGATTTATTCCTAAATATTTTACCTCTTTAGGTGCTATTGTAAATGGTATTGTTTTCCTTATTTCCTTTTCTAAGGTCTCTTTGTTGATGTGTAGGAATCCAACTGATTTTTGTATGTTCATCTTATATTCTGCTACTCTGTTGAATCTTTTCTACTAGTTCTAGTAATTTTCTTGTGGAAACTTTGGGATTCTCTTTGTATAGGATCATATCCTCTTTGAATAGGGATAGTTTTACTTCTTCTTTTCCAAATTTGGATGCTCTTTCTTTTTCTTGCCTTAATGCTCTAGCTAGGACTTCCAAT
>NW_004445215.1:6250-7644 GCF_000243295.1 Trichechus manatus latirostris | reverse complement strand
ATGACCAGAGGAAATAGATCTGATCTCCCCGTGCCTTGTTCTGACTTATGATAGAATTGCCAGACAAAATGCAGGACATACAATTACATAATTTTTTGCATACATAGGTCCAAACATTCTTGGGACATACTTATACTAAAAAGTTATCTGTTGTTTATTTGAACTTCAAATTTAACTGGATGTCCTGTATTTTTATTTGCTAAATCTGGCAGCCTACTTATGCATGTATCCCAGCACTCTGTCACTTTACCTGGTTGAGGAGTGTAAGAGCTCAGTTGTACCAGTCAAATTAGGTTGATTTGAATCCCAGGTCATAATGACTGCCCTGCTTAATCTTAAGCATGTTGTAGGCAACTTTAGAAAGATATTAATACACTTCAGGCAAGGAGACACAAATATTCTTTTATGATATGCAGATTTGCCAAAAGCAATACGATAGCAAAATGAAAACAGAGCGGCTAGAACCATATAAACTACGTTACCTCTTCTTTCAAAGCATCAATCTATAAAGGAAGTTTAAATTTTTGTTATAAGAGTGTGGAAATATCCTTTTATGAGATGTAGATTTGCCAGCAGCAATATAAAAGCAAAATGAAAACAGAGTGTCTAGAAAACATAGAATTATTTTTACTTTCCTATCCAGGATCATCCATCTCCAAAGAGAATTGTAATATTTTTGTTTTGTTTTGAGAGTATTTCCTTGTCTCTGTTAACTTAAGAAGAAGAAAACTTCCCAAAGGACAGACATCATTTGTCCAAATAGAAATAGGATTCAGTGTGTCCTTCTAAGTGTCTGCTTTGTGGCTGCCTTCTTTTTAGAGGAAAGTAGTTCTTTGTAGAGGCACTCGTTGTCCAGTGGTAGAATTTTCTTCTTCCACGTGTGAGATCCAGGTTCAATTCCAGCCCAATGCACCTCATGCACAGTCACAACTCATCTGTCAGTGGAGGCTTGTGTGTTGCTATAATCTGAACGGGCTTCAGTGGAGCTTCTAAACTAAGATGGACAAAGAACAAGGCCTGGTGATCTGCTTCTGAAAATCAGCCAATGAAATCCCTATGGATCACAACAGTCCTATCCACAACTGATCACGGGGATGGTGCAGGATCAGGCAGTGTTTTGTTCTGTTGTGCATGAGATCACCATGAGTCAGGGACCAACTTGACTACAGCTAAGAAGAACAGAGGCCAGTAGACTCCTAGAAGGATGTCCAGTAGGAATCTGAAATCATAAACCAGATTCCCTAATCTAGATTATTTTGAGCCATCTCCAAGTTTGTTGTTCTTTTGTTGTTTCAGCTATCTACAGCTATGTAACAACAACCACCCTCAAATCAGTGGCTTAAAAACAGTAGCCACCATTTATTATCTCTCACAATCTTATGCCCTTACTGGGC
>NW_004445215.1:2805-3911 GCF_000243295.1 Trichechus manatus latirostris | reverse complement strand
AGCTATTGTGTAGTGCCTTCCTACTTAGGTGGCTCTTCTTGCAACATTATATTTGATAATGACCTCTTGTGATACATAGGGTTTTCATTGGCTAAATTTTGGAAGATTTTCAGGCCTTAATTTCTAGTGGGTTTTCGTCTGGAAGCTCCCCTGAAAGCTGTGCACTATGGGTGAACCTACTGGTATTCGAAATACCAGTGAAATAGCTTTTAGCATCATAGCATCATGCAAAGCATCACAGTACGACAAACAGACAGTGGTGGGATGAGGTTGTAACATAGTTTAAATCCTGATTTCCCTTGAGCTCACTCCTTCCTCCATCTTTGTCTCCTTCCTTCCTCTCTCCCTTTCTTCTCCGTTTTCTTCATGCCTTCCTTTATCCAATGTCTATATACTGAGTACCTATGATGTACCTAATACTGTCTTAGGTCCTAGGGCAAATCACAGTATGAACACTTGAGTATGCTTGTGACTTCACCTCACCTGTATCTGTCTACTTTAATCATTCATTCAAGAGCTGTAATCTGAACTAGCAACTGCAGGACTTTGTGCTGGTGTTGGGGAGGAAGCCAGCACCCTCTCTAGTAGAAGACATAAGACACAAACCCTGACTAATAGGCAAATTAGATACTGAAAAAGCCACAGAGGAGTTGAAGACAAACTGTCATAAGGGATTGCGCTTGAGATGGTACTTAAAAGTCAAATTATGTTAGTGATTTAATGCTTATCTAAGGACTTTGGCCTTTTTCTATGCCTGATGGGATGTTGTTAAAGTTTTGAGCCTGGGAGAGTTATAGTAAGAGCTGACCTTTAGGGGGAGTTTCCTATCAGGCAATGCTGTGGAAGGATTAGGAAATGAGGGATGACTGGATTTGGGGACCTTGGAAAGGAGAGGTGTCATTGGTTAAATAAAGAATTTCAGAGCCTCTGTGGTATGCATAATCCTGGGTTGAATGCAGATGTCCCTGAACTTTCACAGGGGTGGGGCTACTGGGAGGATGATTGTTCTATCCTGTTGGTGGCAATGGTGCTTCAGAATTCTACAGCTGCGCCCCTGGGATCAAATTACTGCTGGATGCTGTCCTCTCCATCCCATGCCTCAGTAG
>NW_004445215.1:0-980 GCF_000243295.1 Trichechus manatus latirostris | reverse complement strand
AGAGCACAGTTATACTTTCACACACATGGAGTTGCCATGAGTCAGAGGTCCCATATAACAGACAAAGGGATTGGATGAGACTCTGCAGGAAATGTGCTTTATCTCAGAGAGGTCTATGCTGTGGACCATGGAGGCTTCCAGTGACGAGAGTTTCCCATCTTCAAAATCCACAACTAATTAGTATGCAGATGGGCAGAAAAAAAACACAGACACATTCCCATATGTGATGGATTGAATAGTGTCCTTCAAAACGGTATGTTGATGTCCTCATTCCTGTACCAATGAATGCGACCTTATTTGGAAATGAGTTTTTTCTTTGATGTGATCAGTTAAGTTAATGAGATATCTGGAGAATAAAGAGGACTCAGATTTCTGGTGTGTTGCCTGCTCTCTGGGAGATGGAGTTTGGAGTTTATTTTCCCCATTGAAGCAAATGTTTTCCCTCTACTGTTCTCTGTCTGTTGCTCTCATGTTGTCAACAATAAGAATTATGAATATGAGAGGGCGGGGCAGAGGTTAGCCAGACACACCATACAATCCCTCTACAGCAAAGACCTGAGAAACCAAGTGAAACAGAAACAGATGACAATCCTGGAATCCTGAACATCAAAAAGGAAGGATAAAGAATTGAGTCAAACACCAACTGGAAGAAGAAATTGAATGAATGCAGAAAATGAGAAGTGACATGGAGCAAGAGGCTCTTCCAGCTGTCCTGGCACAGCATGCTATCTTGAGGCAAAGCCAGTGTTGGCTCTAGGGGAAGAGCACAGGAAGTCAATAGCATGACACTCCCAACAAGAGACAGAGAGACTATTTAGAAACACCTGGAGGGAAGCAAGTTGAGCAGATAATCAACTAGATCTAAGGAAGGATAACTCAGAAAGGAGGATGATAGATACAGAGACCCTAATGCCCACAGAGAATAGAGGGAGCCAGAAACCAGAGTAAGGTATACTCCTGAATGGTGGTCCCAGACCATC
>NW_004445214.1:6421-7646 GCF_000243295.1 Trichechus manatus latirostris | reverse complement strand
ACTCAGAAACATTAAACATTTGTCTGAGGCTACATAACTATTACATGGCAGACATTAGAGCCAAGTCTTCTGACTTGACACCTAACTACTTTCTTCTTCATGATTCTGCTTCTAAGAGTTTATAATCTAAAAGCCAGAATTTTTACAGCAGTCATCAGTTTAAGACATCCAGAAGACAAAACTGATTGACCGAAAACTTCTATGATTTTGATGTTGTTCAAAGACTGTAACTCAACTTTTCGTGCCACATGGGTCAAAGTTTCAGTTCTCTGACTGTTTGGATATTATAGAAATAAATTGGTTTTTTTGCTGAAGAACTGGAAGATTAGTTTACCTGGAAAAAAGAATTGCCAATAGAAAATGGAGCGTTGGTATTTTTTTTTTTTTACCACTCCTGTGTCATAATACATCCTGAGAAGGATGTCACCTGGCATCATAAGGAAAGGATAATAAAAATTTTGAAAATACCACTAGATATTTTAACAGTTTTATTGAGATGTTATTCACATACTGTACAATTCACCCATTGAAAGTGTGCAATTCAGTGGCTTTAATATATTTGCAGAATTGTACAATTATCACCACAAGCAAATTTAGAACATTTTTATCACTCCAAAAAGAAACCCACTCCCCTTAGCCATCAACCTCCAATTTCGCATTCTCTCTCCCAGCCTTAAAACCAAAAAAACCCTTTGCCCTTGAGTCGATTCTGACTCATAGTGACCCTATAGGACAGGGTGGAACTGCCCCATAGGGTTTCCAAGGAGTAGCTGGTAGATTTGAACTGCTGACCTTTTAGTTAGCAGTCCTATCACTTAACCACTGCAGCACCGGGGCTCCCTCCCAGCCTTAGGCAACCACTAATCTTTCTGTCTATAAATTTGCCTATTCTGAATGTTTCATCTAAATGGAATAATGCAATATGTGGTCTTTTGTGACTGGCTTCTCTCACATAGCATAGTGTTTTCAAGGTTCATTCATATTATACCATGTATCAGTACTTCATTTCTTTTTATTGCAGAATAATATTCCATTTGTCTTAGTTTTCTAGGACTGCTGTAATAATATATCACAAACTGAGTGGCTTAAAGCAACAGAAATTTATTGTCTCACAGCTCTGGAAACTAAAGTCCAAATTCAGGCTGTCCGCAGAGCTGTGTTCTCTCTGAAGATTTTAGGGGAAGATCCTTTCTTGTTTCTCCCAGCTTCTGGTAGCCCCAGGCAT
>NW_004445214.1:0-978 GCF_000243295.1 Trichechus manatus latirostris | reverse complement strand
AAGAAGAAAAGATAAAGCACAAATTACCAATATCCGGAGTAAAAAAGGAGATATTATTCTTACGGACTTTATAAGGATAGTAAGGGAATATTATGAACAATTTTGTGCTAATAGATGCAACAGCGTAGATGGATTGGGAAATTTCCTTGAAAATCACAAATTGCCAAAAACTGACAAAGATAAAATAGACAATCTGAGTATGCTTATATTTACCAAATAAACCAAATCATTATTAATAAACTACTTGCAAAGAAGACTAGGCCTAGATGGTTTCACTTGTGAATGCTATAAAACATTAAAGGAAGAAATAACTCCAGTCTTAAACAAAAGCTTTCAGAAAATAGAGGAGGAAGGAGTATTTCCCAACTTGTTTTTTGAGGGCACTATAACCCTAATATGATGGTCTAGGCTATTACAAGAAAAGAAAATTCTAGACCAATTTCCTTATGAACATAAGTCAAAATATAGTATCCTTAACAAAACGTTAGTAAAGTTGAACTCAGCAGTATATAAAAAGGTAGTATATTTTGACCCAGTCAGTTTTCCCAGGAAAGTCAGGTTGGTTTAGCATATGAAAACGAATCCATGCAATTCACCATCTTGAAAGAATAAAGGAGAAAACCTATATAGTCATTTCAGTATATGCCGAAAAAACGTTTGACAGAATAACATTCATAATAAAATCTTTCAGCAAACTAGGTATAAAAAACTTCTTCAACTCAACAGAGGACATCTACGAAAAAACCTGCTTAATGATGAAAAGTCTGAATGATTTCCCTGTGATCAGTTATAAGGCAAAGATCTCTGCTGTCGCCACTCTCATTCATTCAAATAGACATGTTGATTCCAAAATTTTTATGGAAGAGCAAAAAATACAGAATTGCCAAAACAATCGTGAAGAATAAAGTTGGAGGACTCAGGTTTCAAAACTACAACTACATAAAGTTGTAGTAATCAAGATATTCTGGTTAAAATGTT
>NW_004445213.1:4500-7612 GCF_000243295.1 Trichechus manatus latirostris | reverse complement strand
CTTTGAATCTCTGACCCTGCCTCTTCTTCCTGTAGCCAGACAGTTGTCTGCTTTTAAGAGCTCATGCAATTAGATTGGGTTTACCCAGATAATCCAGCATAATCTCTTTATTTTAAGGTCAGTAATTTTAGTTACATTTTCAAATCCCTTTTTCTATGCAATTTAACATATTCATAGCTTCTGGGGATTAAGCATCGACGTCATGGGGTGGGGGCGTTATTCTAACACAAACCTCAATTCTAGTCACAACCTATCCTCACTCCTAACACTTCCACTCCCCATCATGGAAATTGCCCTTCATACATTTTCAATTCCCAGTCAGGTTAAATAAGCTGCTTACAATGACTAAGAGTCTGTGTTTTCTTTTATTTCCATACACCTCACAGGGTATCTTCTAGCTATGCTTCCTTCAAGTCATAGCTAGGTATCTCTTCTTTATGACATTCTCTGTGCCTCTTTTGGGTTCTTTTGCAGAACTATGAGCTTTATCTACACACAGCCATTGTACTTGCCTTTTAAATTGTCTCTCCTATTAGGCCAGTGACTCCAATTTGTGGGAAGGGAAAGTATATTGACTTAGGACCTAGTCTAGTATCTGAAGTAAACAGTCAAGAAATATTTGTTGAATGAATACGTAACTATCTACTATATTATAAGCCTCTATTTATTTGTTTCTTGAGCCAGCCTTTAAGCAACTTCAGGAAGTAATTTTGTCTGTCTCTATTGTCTAGCTCAGTGTTTGACACTTGTCGTAGCTCAATAAAAACTTACTCATTGAGTACAGCAGAAAGATTATTTGTTTTCTGAAGGTATAATCAACTGATAAATCAGCCGTTACCAATTTCTATGTTTGTATGGTAATGAATACAGTTGTAAATTAAATAGTGTAAATATTTGTTTGGGTCCATGAATTTAGGCACAACAACACTAAAGAATTTATAGGCTTAAGCTTCAACTTTGTAATTAATTCAGCTCTTTGGGTTTGGGTATGTAACCTGTCTCTGATTACAATGAATAAGGCCATTTCTGTTCATATTTGTTTTAATTTCAGTAATTTCTTCTTTCCTTTTTTTTTTTTTTTTTAAAGATTTAAGTTGGCTGCCTTTATTTATGTTAAAATGTCACACAATGCACAGTGGCTCCATTCAATTACAGAGTTCTGGCTCAACCATATTGCTCACATCCCGTGGATTTTTTTATTTTTTTTAATTTAGGGGTTGCTTTATTTATGGAATGTAGCCCTAGGGGCACAGTGGTTAAGAGCTACTGTGAGCTACAGCTGCTAACCAAAAGGTCAGCAGTTTGAATCCACCAGCTACTCCTTGGAAACAGCATGGGACAGTTCTACCTTGTCCTATAAGTTCCCTATGAGTTGGAATTGACTTGATGGCAACAGGTTTGGTTTTGGTTAGTTATTTATGGAATAAACTTTCTCTTATTCAGCTTAAACTTAATAATAACCAATATTTTCACTTGTTTTCAGGTAACGAATATTAATTATAATCATTAAAAACCCATATATGACTCTGCAGTGCCTTCTGAACACTAAAGAAATGTGAAAGTTTTATTCATTATATTTTTTTGTATGCAATATTTATTGTATATGGAATGTATCTACTTTTTGAAAATTGTTTATCTATATATCACGGAGGCTATGTGAACTCTAGGGACCATGGTGGTGCAGTGGTTAAGCATTCGGCTACAAACTGAAAGGTTGGTGGTTTGAACCCACGAGCTGCTTCCTGGGAAAAAGATGTATCAGTCTTCTTCTGTAAAGATTTACAGCCTTGGAAACCCCTATGGGGCAGTTGTACTCTGTCCTAAAGGGCCGTTATGAGTCAGAATCGACTGACGGCAACGGGTTTGTTTATTAAGTTTTTTTTTTTTTTGGTATGTGAACTCTGCATTATTACAATTATATACTTAAATTACACACCTCATCTGCTAAGTATATAAGATAGTAGAGTTTAGGTGTATATTTTTCTTTAAAAAGTAGTGTCATTTTGTTATCTTAACAGCTTTGCCTATTCAGTCAGAAATTCTACCTTCAATTCCTCCTGGTCTAGCAATGGGTAATTGCTCACATTTTGAATTCAGACTCCAAAAGTCCTTAGAATTCACTCAGTCCCTTCATGCTTGGCCATTCTGTACTTGTTGCCTCAGGGAAGGGAAAAAATCACAGAAAGGAAGGGAAAAATAACGACTCTTTCAGAGTGTTCTGTTTCACAAGCCCAGTGAAAAATGGAAATAACACAAAGAATAAACAAAAGAGTTGGGAACAAACTTTATGAGTAAAAACTGGGCTTCCTCTCACCTATACTAGAAAAAACTCACTGTCTTGGGAAAGGGAAAGGGAGAGGCAGCAAGGAACACAGATTCTGGTGGCCATGACGGAGTTTCTAGTACTTTGCTCTCTGGGCCAAGCTCTAAGGGCTGGTCAAATGGCAGATAAATTTGTGGTTGATGAGAGCAATGGATACCTGTTCTCCCAGGGGTGATGAAACTTCAAAATAAAAAGGTCCCTATAGTGAGGTAGATAGCAAGGAACTCAGCCTCCCAGTTTCTTTGGCTCAGCATGGCCTGGAAGTGTTGTCATGATTCTACTCCAACCCTGAAGGGCATGGGAATGGGTGACAGCTTCTGACTAGACAGAGTCTTATGTATATGAACAACTCAAGTTTGAAGCAAACATGAAAGAATGGCTAACAGAGACAGACATACAGATGGGGCTGAGGGTAATTTAAAGAAAATTTGTGACCAGTTGACACCAAGATTCTAATGCATCCCCACATCACCTCCCCTCACTCATGACTTGACCTAAGGTCTTTGAAGCTTAGATACAATCCAGGAAAAATTGAGACGGAAATATCCAAGTATGCTGAGATTAAGTTTCCACCAGCCTTGTGGAATATAAATTAAACTTGATTTCCAAAAAGAAATACACAAAATTATATTTCTCGTACTTATAAATCTGAGGACTTTGAGTCTTACTCCCTGCACTGAGATTTTTAAAAATGTCGTCCAAGGATATTATGTAATTTGCCCAATGTTAGGAGCAATGCAGCTAGAGACCCAGGTAAGAATCTAAATTTTTGACTTTTATTTTACACTT
>NW_004445213.1:1089-4021 GCF_000243295.1 Trichechus manatus latirostris | reverse complement strand
TGTCAATTATGGTAAAATTTTCTTTTTCCTTTTTTTAAATTGTGCTTTAGGTGAAAGTTTACAGCTCAAGTTAATTTCTCATTCAAAAATGTATACACATATTGTTTTATGACTTTGGTTGAAATCCTCACCATGTAACATGCTCCTCCCTTTCCACCTGGGGTTCCCTGTGTCCATTTGTCCAGTTCCTGGCCCTTCCTGGTTTCTTGTCCTGCTTTTGGATAGGAGGTGCCCATTTGATCTCATATATTTGATTGAACTAAGAAGCACGTTCCTCATGTGCATTAATTTTTTGTTTTATAGGCCTGTCTAATCTTGTCTGAAAAGTGGGCTTTGAGAATGGTTTCAGTTCTGAGTTAGCAGAGCAACTGAGGGTTCCTCCAGTCTCTGTCAGACCAATAGGTCTGGTCTTTTTATGTGAATTTAAATTCTGTTCTATATTTTAATCTTGCTCTGAGACTGTCTGTTGTGTTCCCTGTCAGGGTGGTCATTGGTGGTAGCCAGGCACCACCTAGTTTTTTTGGTCTCAGGCTGGTGGAGTCTCTGGTTCATGTGGTACTTTAGTCCTTTGGGCTTGTGTCTTTGAATTTCTTCATTCTCCTTTGCTCCAGTGGGATGGGACCAATAGATGTACCTTAGATGAACTCTTGCAGACTTTTAAGACCCCAGATACTACTCACCAAAGTAGGATGTAGAACATTTTCTTTATAAACTATGTTATACCAATTGACTTAGATGCCCCCAGACTATGGTCCCCAGGCCTCAGCCCCAGCTACTTGGTCCCTCAAGGTGTTTGGATGCTTCTAGGAAACTTCTGTGCTTTTGCTTTGGTATTGTGTGTTGTCCTTCCCTTCACCAAAGTGGACACTTGTCTACTATCTAGTTAGTGATTTCCTCTCCCAGGGGTGCCACCAGCGTGGTGGCACGGGCTGGCAAGCAGTTTCACAGTCAATCGGTGTTTCGCAGCCTTCCAGGAGGAAGCAAAGATGATGCACGGAGCCAGGTATTTGAGATAAAGGCAGGGGAGGTGGTGAGAGGTAAGAAAGAAATCTAAAGAAGTGGAAAAAAGCAACACCAGCAGCCAGCAAAAGGCACTCAGGGAGCCAGCCAGTACGGGCAGGTGGAATCCAAGCCAGACCGGAGTGAAGCTGGTGTTTCCCGGCCAAGAGACTGTGGCTGCAGGAAGCACAGGAGGCTAAGTGGGGGGTGAAGGAGGATGGGGAGGTGGGAAAGCCTATATCGCTGGTTACCAATTGTTCTGTTTCCTGCTGGAAGCTCTGTGAAGCTGCTTTCTCATACCCCCTGTTCGATCATCTCCAATAGGAGTCCAAGATGGCAGCTCCATGCTGCGGTAGCTGATAGAGGGCCTCTGCATGTGTCTCTCCTTGCTCTCTGTTCTCAGTCAATTTCTTATTCCAGGCAGTGCTTGGCTGAGTTCTTTATCCCTTCATTTGATGCTTAGGGTTTCAGGATTGAAGTGTGATTATGTTTGACTTAGTTTTTCTGATCTTTGCTGTGGAGGGACTGTGTGGTGCTTCTGACTATAGCGCCATGTTGCCCCAAAACCCTGAGATCTTTTTATACTCATCTTTTTCTCATCTGTCTGGGAAAATGCCTAGGTTTCACATAGGACTATAGATATTACCAAGATGAGCCTGTTTATATGGCTAGGGACTGCTCTTCTCCTTTAGGATTGCAAAACTTTTACAAAAATATGCCATATTTACTTCCTGATTCTAGAAGCTGCCCTAATTGTTTACAGTTAGCTGCCTCTGAAAGCCAATGGCTTGTGTGGAAGACAAGCCATTGGCTTTCAGTTATTGAAACCTTGATACACTATTGTCAGAAAGAGTGTGTAATAATGTTAAACCAAACCAGTATGCATGATGAACAGTTCTGTGCTATGGGTGGGGGTGAGTGGGCTGGCATGGAGTTCAGTTTTGACCCAGTCAGAAAAGTTCTTTGCTTCTCTTACAAATTGTATGGCTCCAGTGTCGCTGGCACTGGAAAGGTCAGAAAGAAGGATATAGACAGCCAACAAAGTGTCTTTAGGAAAAGACGACATAAGGAGATAGAAGAAAAGCCGTGCAAGATTAATAAATAACTGCAGATCTTAGAGGAAAATTCTACATAATAGTGAGCCTCGGTGAGCTGCAAACAGAGGCAGAATGCTTTGAAATTAGTTATAAGTGCCTTGGATAGAAGGAGCAACCATTTCAAAAGAGGACAGCTTGTGACAAGAAAAGGGTGGAACAGAGGAAGATCAACTGAACAGAAGACCCTAATTCTGTCTGAATAAAGCAGGCTAACAATTGATGGCCCTCTACCAAATCCCACCTACAGATATGCTTTCTTTGGCCAGCATAGGATATTAAAAATTGAATATGAATGCTCTATGTGAAACTGGTACATCCAGTTTATTACATCACTTTCTCTTGTTGTATATTCATCCCATTTATACACTTATGTTACGTGCATGGCCTCTGTATGCATTTGAACTTGTGACCCTAGAAGATATTTTTAATCTGCTCGTAGAGAGGAGAAATTGGGCCCTTATATCAAAGCACCACTGATACACTTTGTAGTTTGTTCTATGTTATTATGCTTAGATCACAAATTGCCATCTTAATAATAGTGCCTGTGGTTCTTCTCTCTCCCTTCTTCTCTCATTCTTTTTGGAATCCAACTATTGCTCTAAGCTGACTGGCGCCACTACTGAAAGCTATCCCCAACCCTGGTGACCATCCTACTCCTCCAAAGGGATGGCGGTTCCAGGGCTGACAAGTTATCCCAATCATTTGCTCTTCAATTGTGTCATGAGTGACTAAGTTGAATAAATGAACCTCACTTCTTTGTAAAATGGCCTCCTGAGAGAACAAATACATATGTACACCTACATACACAAACACGTGTGCACATATACACACAAATA
>NW_004445213.1:0-727 GCF_000243295.1 Trichechus manatus latirostris | reverse complement strand
CACCAGGAAAACATAAAGCACTGTATTTGCTTATATTTTTGACTTTTCAAACAAAAACACTTCTAATGTCTTTTAATGTCATTAATGCAAATGAAAGAGTACATTCCATGAATGACTTCTGCTCAGTTTTAACAGGTAAAGATATTAGAATCTGCATTCACTGAAGTAGAGAAATGATCCTACATTGAGGGTTACAAAGTTATTTATAGTAGTAAACCCTTGTCATATCTCTGGGACTTGTCAATCACTAGCTTGCAAGGGTGTTCATTCTGTCCCTTTGAAGGTAACAAAGCTTGTTGAATGGAAACGCTTCTTTCTCTTAGGAAAAATGGCATGTGGTTGTCTTCTTTGTCCCTGTAATAAGTAAAAACTATTTGTCATCTTTTATGTTGGCAAAGAATTGAGATATCTTAACTGAAAATAACAAAAGGAAGTTTTTTTTTAATATTTATGAATTTTGCATTAAGGAGAGAATCCCTATAGAGTCATTCTATTGATTTTTTTTAGTAGACTAGATTTCTTGAAGCCAAAACAGAAGTAAATTTATATATAATTTACATTAGTCTGCTTTACTAATTTTTAAAAATAAAATATATTAAAAATTCAAAACATTTTGTTCTAGTTCTGTTGATCCGTATAAAGACGTAATATGTGAATTATGTAAAAGCTTGTTATTTAAATTTAATTATATGATTATTTTTTTCTCTTATTTTTCATGCCAGGAGAA
>NW_004445212.1:6391-7664 GCF_000243295.1 Trichechus manatus latirostris | reverse complement strand
AATCAGGGTCACATAACAATGTATGTATAAATTTTTTATGGGAAAAAATAACAGTGTACAAAAAATTCTGTGATCTTCCTAAGACTCCTTTTTACATTTTGCCTTCAAACGTCTCCTTCCCAGTGCTTTAACAGTTTAAAGAAAAAAGCTGTGTTAGATTTCTCTCCTGTCCTTGTCATATGACAGCTATTTCTCAGTCACTGTCCCCTGTGCCCACCTGGAAAAGAACTTAAAAAAAAAAAAAGAAGATCCTGGGTGATTCTCCCTTTTGAAGACTGAGCTTATCTAAGATACAGTTCAAAAACTGATGTCCCTTGAACATGAGCCAGCCGCTGCTGGCCAGTTTCCCAACTTCCTTCTGCCAGGCGGGGTCACCCTAGCATCTCGCATCTTGCTTCTCCTCCCTTGGTGCCTCTGCTGTTCCCAGTCACACTCGAGAAGCAGCCAAAACCAGAAGAGGAAAAAAAAGCTCTGGGCCAGGGTGGACCCCAAGCCAGGGCTGTATGCAGGCCCAGGGCTGCCCAGCAGAGGGCAGAGTCAGACAGAGCCCGTTCAAATCCTGCCCTGAGCTTCAGTGGCACAACACTTTGCAGGGCTGTTGGAGAGGAAATGGGATGGTGAGAGAGGGTGCCTGGAGGAGGGATGTTGCTCAGTAATCATTTTTTTTTCACAAGGAGCAAACTCTGAGGTCCACAGGCCAGCAGTACAGAGGCCAGCCCCAGTAGCAGAACTATTTCGGAATGGAGTAGCGGCTGCTCAGAGATGCTCTGGGCTTGGTCCTTCGACCTCTTCTCTATCTACCTTCCCCTCTGGAATCTTCTCCTGTCTTGTGGCTTTAAACCACCATGCGCTCTTGACCTGAAATTCGTATCTCCAGCCCAGCCTCTCCCATGAACTCCATACGCAAGAGCCTAATGTGTGCATTTCCACTTGGACGACAAGTAGGCACCTCAACTTAACCTGTCCGTAGTCTGACTCTGGGTTGGTCTCTCTCAAATCTATCCATCCCCCTTGTCTTCCTCATCTCACTAAAGGTCGATTCCATTCTTCTGATTGCTCATGCCAAAGACTTTGAGGTAAGTGAGAAAGTCTATTATCACTCTATTTGCAAATCCTGTTAACCTCTCCACTGGGAGCGCCCCACCACCCCATCCAGGCATCCTGCTCTCTCACGGAGCCCCTGAGCCGGCTTCCACTTTCGCTCCCGAAGTCTAGTCTCCATACGGAAGCCAGGTGTCATTTCTAAATATAAATCGGAGCACGTCGCTCTGCT
>NW_004445212.1:2790-3917 GCF_000243295.1 Trichechus manatus latirostris | reverse complement strand
AGCAAAAAGCCAGAACACCTGCTTATATTCGGATGCAGGCCACACCCCTAAGGAAACTCCCTTTCAACTGATTGGCTATTCACAGCAGATGCCATCATGGGAGTGATCCCATATAAACACTGAGAATCATGGCCTAGCCAAGTTGACACACAATCTTAACCATCACAACTCTCAACAAGATGGATTTACACAGTGGCTGTGACAATGAGCTCAAGCATAGTAACAATCGTGAGGATTGTGCAGGACTGGGCAGTGTTTTGTTCTATTGCACACATGGTCATTATGAGTCGGAAGCGACTCGATGGCACCTAACAACAACAACATGGCACTTTCTAGCCGTGTGGTCGTGGGTGAGAATTATTTACATGCTCTATACCTCAGCATCCTCCTGTGCAAAATGAGAAGGGTAACAAGAGCAGCCTAGCTGCCATCAGGTACGTCAGCTGGGACTTTAGGGCTGGGGGCCTAAACGCCAACTTACACACAACATTGGGGGAAGCTCCAGTGCTTACCTGCACATTTTTGTGGTGGAATTGAAAAGCTTCACTTTGTAGCCACTGTTGCAGATGAGCAGGAAGAGTTCCTTTGTGAGTGGCGGGTACCAGACCATGCAGGTGGGGTAGCAGCCCTGGTCGGTTCGGTGAATGTCCAGGACTTCCAGGTGGTCTTTGCAGGTCTTAAGGAGATTGTACTCGATCTGTGGAGGAACCCAGATGGACACATAAGGACTGAGCAGAGTGAAAAGTTCAGCTAAGGGGCCCCAAGATCATCGTGACTGCCTTTATAATGATCAGCTGACAAATCCTCCCTCGTCCTAGCCTTGGTTAGGACCCGTGCTGACAAGCTCCCATTTCTGGATGCTCACTGTGAGCTGGATGATGGGTGAAGCACGCTGAAACAGCCTGATTTAATCTCACGACTCCCCTGCAAAGCTGCACTGTAATGCCCATTTTACAGATGAGAAAGCACGTGTTCAGAGAGGATCTGTGACTTGCCCGAGGTCACACAGCTACAAAAAGGCAGGGCAAGGTTCCAAATTTAGGTCCAACTGACTCCAAGGCCTGAACTCTCAGTTTGTTAGACTACTTCAGCGACCGCTCTCTTGGGGACCACCCTAGGGTCAAAGC
>NW_004445212.1:0-1400 GCF_000243295.1 Trichechus manatus latirostris | reverse complement strand
TGAGACACTTTAAACCTTGAACCAAAACTAGTCCCTGAGGTTACCTTAAAACTAAATAACAAAGTAGCTCACAAAATAAGGAGTACTGCATGAGTACTGCACAGCTTCAAAAAATCATCTGTGTGGGATCAAACGGTCAACAATTACTTTAAAACAAAGAAGAGAATGTAAGGGGGCAGGGAAACTAGATTAATAGAACTGGAACAACTAGAACGGAGATACTGAGAATATTAACATATTGTGAAGAATGTAACCAATGTCAGTAAACAATTTGTGCGGAAACTAAACAGGAAACAAAACTGCTGTGTAAACCACCACCAAAAACACAAGAAAATATTGCTAAAAAAAGTACTGTTGGGGGTAGGGTCAAGATGGTGGAGTAGTCAGATGCTTTCTGTGGTCCCTCTTACAACAAAGACCCAAAAAAACAAGTTAATCAATTATATATGACAATCTAGGAGCCCTGAACATCATAGGTAAAGTTGAGGAACTGGACTGAGTGGCAGTGGGAAGGAGAGAGATGGTTCGGAAGCAGCGACGAGTTGCCAGAACTGACCTGGTGGGAACCGGCACCCCGCAGGCCAGATCGGCTGGCATGTGTGGTGACGCAAGCGCTGGTGCTCAGGATGCGTTTTCCACATCGAGAAAGACCAAGCGGTGGAGAGTCTACTCAACCCTCCAGAACCAGTGAAAAGTGGCGCTAAATTTGGCAAAAGATAACTCCATGTGACTAACCCACCGTGTGCATCAAAAAACACCGCATTTGGGAAGAACCTCTCTCCCATTTACCTGCCTCCTCCTCACTCTGCACTGGGTCCCGGGCCAAATTCAGTGATTGCTGTATCCCCTGGGCTGGAAGTAGGACCCGTCACTCACGCTGAGCCATTCTCCTGGCCTTGGAGAGGGTACAAATTAACAAACAGGGAAAAAATAATCTGTCAGCTTCCCTAAGCAGGGAACTCTGGGCAGGCACAGCTCCTTTGCCTAGGCACAGGCGTAAGGGATCCATGGACTTTGAATGCCTTTCACCCCTGCATAGACCTGTGTGGGCCCATTTCAACAGCATAGGCCCTCATTAGTACAATAGGGTGTATACCTGAAGCCTAACTTCAACTGTATCAGCTATATGGTGGAGTGGCAGGTTCGTGACATTTGACACCACTCTGTCCATTAAACAGGGTCCTAACCTACCCACATCAGAGGCCTGAGGACTGGTGGCTCCACCCACGCCACCTAGCCACCTGCGACAGGGGTCCAAGAATAAGTGGTGCCTCTCAGTCCTTACAGCCAACAGCACTGGATGCCCATAGTCTGGCTGCAAAACCCACCCACCTAAGCACTCTAGGGAACAGGGACACGCTTTCCTCCCTGACACTCAGGGACAGCTGTCAGCCCCCTGC
>NW_004445211.1:6766-7641 GCF_000243295.1 Trichechus manatus latirostris | reverse complement strand
TTTCCAATGAGCAGCCAAATTGGTATTTAGAAGTGTCATCCTAAGACTAGTAGTATTTTCTAATATACTGTAGTAGTATTTTCTAATATTCCATTCTTTTGATTTACTTTAGTTTCTTTTAATTATGTTGAGGCAATATGTTTTCTTAGTTTTGTGATTTAGTTTTGAAATCAAATAAAGCATTGCTTGATTTAGTCTCTGCAGTTTTCCCTGGATTTAGCTCTGTACTCTACATGGATAAGATGTAAATTTATAACTTTGGTTCCCTTATGCTCACTTCAACCCTCTATCTCCAGCTATCGAAGAAACAAAATTCCCTTTGGATGGCTCATTAAC
The DNA here is from genome assembly GCF_000243295.1 of Trichechus manatus latirostris. Lineage (NCBI taxonomy): Eukaryota > Metazoa > Chordata > Mammalia > Sirenia > Trichechidae > Trichechus > Trichechus manatus. The sequence goes on along the minus strand of NW_004445211.1, from coordinate 7,305 downwards.
GTCACCATACAACGTCTACAAAAATTCATCATCTTCTACTCATTATTTCCATTTTCAAGCAAATCATGCTTTTTTGGTGGTAGTACTATTCTCCTTTATTTCATACTCAAAATATTTAAGTTATTGTTATACCATCGTTTTATATCATTGCCTATATTCAGAAATTGAATGGATCGTTACTTGATTTATTGATTGATAATTATGATTTCATCCATTCATTCTTATATTCAGTGTTAAAAAATTATATATTGAGCATTTATGTTTAGGTACTTGTCTAAGCATAGTATTGTTGTTGTTGTTAGTTGCTGTCCATTCGACACTGACTCATGGCTACCTTATATATCACAGAATGAAATGTTGGCCGGTCCTGTTCCATGTTCATGATCCTTGGTATATTTGAGTCCATTGTTGCAGCTATTGTGTCAGTCTGTATCACTGCAGGTTTTCCTCATTTTCACTGACTGTCTACCAAACTCAATGTCCTATTCTAGTGGATGGTCTTCCCTGATGACATGTCCTAAGTGAGCAAGCCGAAGTCT
>NW_004445211.1:3055-4107 GCF_000243295.1 Trichechus manatus latirostris | reverse complement strand
AACTCCAAAGTAAAAATTAAAAGAAAAATGGTCTGTTTGTTTGCTTTTTTCTCCTGACATATTGGGGATTTTTCTTCATTCCTATGAGCCCAGCAATGAAGCCTGCATTTATGGAGCCTCTGGAGGTTTGTAGGAAGTTTGCCTGGACTGTCTAGTACATTACTCTCCTTTTTATATTTTTTCTGAATCCCTATAGGCAAACATTAGCTCCATGAGGTTAATTACTGTGTTTTTTTCCCCTCATAATTTCATTTCAGGCCTAGTGCGTAGTAGGTGCCCAAAGAATATTTGTTAATTGAGTAAATAGTGTGTCATAATTACTATAATAGACACTGTGATAAAATAAAATGTGTTAAAGTTTTGCTTTTTTAATTGTTTTTTGTTGATGTTATTTTCCAGGGCCTCATTTCTTTCTTCCAACATACAGGTTGTCAAAGACTATTCTTAGTATTTTAAACTTTTTTTTTTTACTGAGTTATTAATTTTCAGCACAAGATGTCTTTTTGATGAATGACCTTCTTCTTTTCCTGTCCATTCCGGAAGTATATAATCTAAAATACTAGGTTCTGATCATCAGTGGTTTTAAGATTATTTAGTTGACAGAGTAAAAATATTTTGTAACCTGCATATACATATTCTGGCAAGAGCAATTATATAGCTTTGAAATATAAATTTATTACTTTTCAGTAAATCTTACATCATGTGACTCCATCAACCATGTCTATTTTCCTTATTGAATTTCAGAATGAAACATTTAGGTTCCTTTTAAGCTGTCAGAATGAAAGAGTTTCATAAAATATATGAGCAAATGAGAAATATTTAGCATATTTATTGCTATAATAATCATGGACTGACTGTATTTCAGTAGTAAACAGAGGTACAATATTAGTGGTAAATCTTTAAAGGGTACTTATTTATCTTTCAAGTTATTTGGCTATCACTTATTGCCTACGGGAAGAACATAGATAGGAGTTTATTTTTAGGTGAAATAAATCAAAACACAAAGAACAAGGGCTTGTACTGTAAATTAGAAGTAACATAAATATTCATGA
>NW_004445211.1:0-1521 GCF_000243295.1 Trichechus manatus latirostris | reverse complement strand
AAATAAGTTAAATACAACACATGTGGAATCTGTAATATTTTTGGTAGTAGTGAAAAAGGATAATGGCTGCATCCTTGATTTTAGGTGTTATATTGAAAAAAGGTTTTGCTATGTACATGAGCTGCATAATTTAACCCAAGGGACAGGTAAGCAAAATGTGATTTTATTGAGCAGAAAATATTAAATAAATAAAAATATAAAAATAAATGTTTGGTTATAGTCAGTGTAGCAGTTTTCAAGAAAAACAATGTAAAATAAATATCTGGATTATAAAAACATTACTTTTTAGAGCTAACACTGTAGGAATAGTCATAAATCCTATCAAAAATACCTTTCAACAAAATTTATTCTTAATGAGTTTTTAATCAAATTTGTTTTGATTACCTCCAATTTTTCATACTTCCTTTTGCCCCTGATAGGTAGACCTAAAATTGTGCTTGTAAAAATATTTTTAAGTGATATATAAATTAAAACACTTTTACGTCTACTGTTGCTTTATGTATCTGGGTTTTTTGCATTGTTACTGTGCAGATTTATGTTCAGTTCTACTTCTCGCGATTTCATTCCTTTGCGCATTCATCCATTTAGCCTTTTCCCCCCAGCAAATAACTGATGTCACACACAAACACACACATCTATGTATATGTAAATATATATATATATATATGAAAAATACTTTTTCATTGCTTTGAAATTTGACTCCCTCCAATTATTAGAATACATGCTCACCTGATATATTTATGGCTCTCTTCTCCTTGAGGAGTGCTATATTTTTTGTGAATGCTGCATGAATCAAGAGCTAATTTGTACATTTAAAGTGAAGAGAAGAAGAAAGCACAAGGTAACATTAAGCTTTGTTAAAAACCACCAGATGTTTTGTGTCTGAGCAAAGAAAATTACCTAGGCCACTGAAAGAACAAACAATGTGCTCATACCATTTTAAATCTTCCCCTATTTGGACCAAGACCTTTCTTTTGTGCTCCTGTATAACACTTAGTGATTATCATAATATATTTGAGTACATATCATATTGTGCCTTAGTTATTAACGTGTGTTCCCATGTCCTGTATTTGATGGTACACTTATCTCTTCCAAGAAGTGTTACTTACATCTAAATGGATCTGCTAGAATGAAAAGGGTTAAAACATAGTTGTATTTTTTTCTCTGTCTCTCTCTGTCTTCCTCCCTTCCCCTTCCTGTCTGTACATTTTCTCCTGCAATTATACCTGGTAAAATCAATGCCCAGAAACTAAGGCCAAGACAAGACAGCATCCATGTAAGCATGTCTTCAGTCACATCAGGGAAGAATAATAGGTGTATTAGCATAATGCTTCTTTAAAAAACATAAACAAAAACATCCACTAGATTTTGGAAATGATTCTGAGTTCTTTTATTCAAAGATGATGTTGGGGTTTGAGGTCCAGGCTACTCGTCACTTTTCCTGCATGTTTCCATGTAAGATTCTTCTAGCATAGAAGACAAGGAGAGGGTTCTAAGGACATTTTGGCAGCAGGAAGCAGG
>NW_004445210.1:6300-7562 GCF_000243295.1 Trichechus manatus latirostris | reverse complement strand
TTTATCTTTTGGATTTCTAATTGTTGTGTTTGTGTAATTTCTAGTTGTGAATTTATTTTGGCTTTTTGTTCCTGCATTATTTTCCTGAATTCTTCCATTTTTTTGTCTGCCTTTTCCATGAATTTGTCCATTTTTTCCTCATTTTTGTCTGCTTTTGCTTCAACTCTTGGATAATTCTGAGTATTAGAGATTTGAATTTCCTATCAGGTAGTTCTAGTGCCTTTTCTTCTACTGGAAATCATCTGGTGTTTCACTTTCAATGCCTGTTGGAACCATCCTGTCCTGTTTTTGTAAAAGTTTTGATATTGTCTTCGGGGCATCCAGTAGTTATTTTTCTCATTTATTGATTGCAGATTTGTTTGTTTTGTCCTTGTTTTATTTGGTAATGTCTGAGCAGGCGGTCTGTGTGTTCTTTGTTACTTGCTCATCTGTGGGCACGATACTTTTTGCCTCCTTCTCCAATTGGCAGGGTAGTCACTCAGATTTGGTACAGCTGGGCAGGTCTAGCTGAAGAGTAGTTGCTGGGATGGGTTTGTAGCACTTACTACAGCCACCAGGGTGGGACGGTAATCAGTGCAGGGCAAATTCCAGTAGGCTGTGCCTGTGATGCTTGGTGGTGTGATGTTAACTGCATGGTGCAGGTAGGCAGGATGAAGGGGGGAGGTTGTTATGTGTAGAGCTAAGATGGGTATAGGGGAGAGGAGAGAGGAATAGGAGCAAAGAAAATACAAACAAAAAAGAGTGCTAGGGGAGCTTGCTGTCGGAGTGGAGAGATGAGAGACTATGAAATGGAGTAAAACAAAAAGGGGAAGAAGAAAAAAGAAAATAATGAATAAATAAAAATTAAAATGAAAAAACAGCAAAGCTCCAAGGGATCTCACCAGTGCAGCTAGGAGGTCTGAGGAAGTTGTTTCCAGGTGTTGAAGTACAGCCTCACTAGGAGGTGTAGAAGTATTCAGCACCAGGTATTCAGGGGACAGGAAGAGAAGGAAGGTATAGAGAGACAAGAAACTGAGTAATGAAGAAAGACAAAAAGGAAAAAGAAAACAAAACAAATTAAAAAAAGAACAATAAAACCCCAAAAAAACATAAAAAAACAAAACATGAAAAAAGAAATGCGCTCAGAGATCCCTCTGTGCGTCTGCGCAAGCTGAGGGGGTAGGTCCCAAGCCACATAGCGCTGCCCAGCCAGAATGGGCTTCCAACTTGAGAAAAGAAAAAGAAAACAAACCAACAATTCAAAGCAAACAAACAAAAAGCCA
>NW_004445210.1:0-1021 GCF_000243295.1 Trichechus manatus latirostris | reverse complement strand
TAAATTTTTCCACCTTGGCTACAAAATTGAGAGGGGGGTAGAACATGCTGTTCTGTGCTGGCCTCGCATCCCTGCCCCTTTCCCATAGTGGCACATTTTGTCCCAGCCTACCTGTGCCCTGTGCCCCAGGCTTACGGCAAACCTTTCTACTTGTTAGAGCACAAGATGTGACCACAAGAGAGCAGTGAACAACAATCTATTTATTGGTGTCACCATCTTTCTTGAATTGGCAGCCGTATGCAGAAGGTGTTCTTACTACATGAGAGTGTTCTTACCTCAGGGAGGATGGGCAACAGGTTTTACTTCTTTATTTTTTATTATGAAATTAAAAAAAAAAAGATTAACACTGGTCTTAAGAAGGTTCTTGAATCACTCACTGGCTGTCAGCTCCTTGCACCCCACTTGTCTCTAGAAGACCTCCTGCTGTGGGGAACCACCCCTTATATTTGGCTGTCAATGCAAGGTGAGGGGGGTGACACCAATAAATAGCTTGTTGCTCAATGCTAGCTTGTGGGCATATCTTTTTTTTTTTGATCATAAATTCCCTGGAACTCACTACAGACCCCAAGCTGTATGTTTTGAAATAATGGTCAAACACTTAACTATCTTTGACCAATTCAAGGAAAAGCTTACTAATACACGGATTCAGATAAATCAGTTAGAGCAAACCATTATCAGAATAAAATTAAAGATTCTTAGAATTTCTCTAGGTCCACAAATAATGTTTCATGTGAACTGTCCACTTCTTGCTTTTTAAATAACCCAGAGTCTAGGTCCCTGGGTCTTGGTGAGGATGTGCCTTATGGTTCACTAGGGTCCCTCTCCCCCACTCTAATTCTTCCAAGTATAGCAGGCTATTGTTTTATTTTCTTCAGAATAAGAGGATCTGAGAAAGACACTTATTTTTATTTTGGATGGTTGGTAGAAGTCAGGGATGATTTGTAGTTTGAGAAATGTACTCTTGGGAAGGTGAAATCTTGACCACTCACCCAGCAATGGCCACATTCTAAGACATCTCCAT
>NW_004445209.1:6285-7679 GCF_000243295.1 Trichechus manatus latirostris | reverse complement strand
CTGCCTGGGGTGATTTTACTCATTGCTTGGACTATGGTTCTTTCTCAAAAATTGTCAATGGATCAAGTAAAAATGGAACAAAATATTAAACTTGCTTGCGTTTTCTTCATAGTTAGTGAGTCTGTGTTATCTGGGAAGAGGTCCACTTATGTAGTGGATTGAAAATCTGTTCTTAGTTCTATTCTTGGAACTAGGAGGGGAAAAGAAAAAAAAAAAAGACTCTAGAGAGACTTAGCTATAGAAGCAAATGGCCCTACAGTAATGTTGTTGTTAGGTGCCTTTGAGTCAGTTCCAACTCATAGGAACCCTATGTGCAACAGAACAAAACACTGCCTAGTCCTGTGTCCTCCTCACAATCGTTTTTATGTTTGAGCCCTACAGTAATAGGGATCATTTATGAACCAGAAGTAAAGGGGTTTGAGATGAGACAGATATTAAGCCCTTCAATCCTGTAGGGAAACTTAAAGATTTTGATCAGTATCCTAAGAACAATGGCAAGTCATTGCAGGGAAAGGGTGATGGAGAGGTAATATCAGAGTCAAGTATGTATTTTGAAAATACCACTTTGGCTGCCTTATGAGAATGATGCTGAAAGACCAGTCCATGAATCCAGGTGAGAAATGGTGGTATCTTAGGGAAGTGGCAGTGATGAAAGAGAAAGGTGAATACATCAGAGAGAGATTGAGGAGGTAAATGCCAGCAGCCTTAGTAATACGTTGTGCAGCAGTGAGGGCAGTGCAGAATACTCCCGGTTTATTACTTCTGAATCAAACTGAATGGCAGCACCATTCAGTGAGATAAGGGCACTGGGAGAAAAACAAGTTTGATAAGAAGGCCATTGTTTTGGCTTTTGACATGATGACATTGACCCTGGAACTCAATTGGAAAATTTAAACAGGCAATTAGAATAAAGGTCTAGAACTCAGAAGAGTTCTAGAGATACACATTTGAAAGATATTAGATTATGGTTAATAACTGAAATATGTTGTTCTGAATGATATATCCAGGAGGAAAAAATAGCACAAGAGCCTTGAGAGACTAAAGAAAGAACGAGATAAGCCTGCAGGGGAACCAAGAAAGAGAAAAACCAGAAAAATGTGGTGCCGTGCAAATAAACAAAGGAGAATGAGCCAGCTTTTAGTTTACAAGCTTTTTTTAATCTACTTGATAAATATATACTGAGCACTGACTATGATGTTATTATCAGTGCTGGAGATTCAAAGAAGAGTATAGCACAGTCTTTGATAACATAGCTTTAAGAAAAATCTAACCAGTTCTTCTGAGAGAATCAAATTTGAAAACAAGAAAGTTGACATCAATCTAATCTAATCAAAATACTGATTTTGTTTATTGTTTTCAGATATGTATTATTTAACGTGATTTCTCTATATTTA
>NW_004445209.1:0-984 GCF_000243295.1 Trichechus manatus latirostris | reverse complement strand
TAATATCTCAAACCAAATCAAGAGCAAAAGTATTGAACAATAAATGAGAGAATCTAATTGTCTATCTCTGACCAATCAGAATTATGAAAAAGGGCATTTAAAATTAAACAACCATTTTCAGCTGTTGAAAGTGATTATCTGGTGGATAATTAATACTTCACATATGTTTAATGCACAAAATAGGCTTGCAAAAGCATATTTAGAATTTTCTTTCCTTGATCTTATCTGTAAAAAAGATGTATTAAAAATCAGTAAGCAGATATGATCATTTTTAAGTTTGTAGTTATTTATTGTTCATCGAACATCAGATCTAATGTACTTAGAGAATAATCCTGGTCTTGGCAACTCTGTCTCCTCCACTGTGAACATGTTTTTGTTTGTTTTGTTTTTTTCTAAAACTGTAGTAATATCAAATTTTCTAAATATAAATATTAAAATCCTTGAAACAAATGATGTTTACCTATGGCTAGATGTATATATGAAAATGAATTTAAAAGGGGATAGAAAATCATCTCCATGAAACGAATTTTTAAGAATTTCTTGGGATGAAGGTTCTTATGTGATCTGAAAGGATATCTTCCCTGGACACATGTCCTTGACTTTCCCAGTTTAAAAAGTAAAGAATTGGAATAATTAGTGTAAGATAATTAGTAATATTAAACACTTTTCAATCTGTAAAGGGCCTTTGAAATAATCGAGTAGTGCAATTATCTTAATTTACAGAAGAACTCATTGAGGCAGGCAGAGGTTATGTGACTTGTTCAAAGTCACACATCTAATATTACAGAGCTCAAAATATTCCAATGACTTGCCATCACACTCAGGGTAAAACCAAGGCCCTTACAAATGGCCTCCACAGCAGTATCAGTAAGAGTCCAAACAGAAAGTCAATTGTACACCCAAAGATTTAACTTAAGAAAGTTGAATAGTGGTACTATTTACAGAGGTGTGGCTAGGGTTAAGGAAACCACGCATCCAGGGACT
>NW_004445208.1:6722-7654 GCF_000243295.1 Trichechus manatus latirostris | reverse complement strand
TCTAATTCCTTTAGAATACTCAGAAATAAAATCAGTATTTGTTATTTAATTACGTGTATTACTGGGGAACCTGTATTCTATGTGAGATCCACCAGAAGTCTTTTATAATTTATTAATATGAAAGATTCTTTATACATGGTTAAATTAAAAAAGGGGAATAGAGTGATATTAACAGTCTCCCCAAATGGGGAAAAGTAGTTTGTGGGGTGAAAGCCAAACAATTATTATTCTGCAAATGTTCCCAGTGTGTTTGCATTTGCTTGTTGACTGCTTTTATTACACAATAAAATTAAAAATCTTCTGTATCCAAATGCAATAGAAAACAATCTTTACTGAGAGCCATAAAAATATGAATTCTTGCATGTGGAAAAACCTTCTGGAAACACTTTGGTAATTTCTAACTTGAATTGACTGTGGCCAACTGGGGCATAAAAACCGTATTTTCTGACAGCAGAGTATATTATAGGTAACAATAGAATTTGTGATTTATTTTAGTTTAAATATTTGTTAATTCAAAATGCACAATACTCACTTATAAATGGTGCATATGTATCTAAAAAATCAGAACAAAACTACTCCTCCAGAGAGTCTCCACTATTCCAACAATACAGTGTGGTAAAATAATATATCCAATCTATCTTAGAATTAGAACAAATATCCACATCACCTGGAACTTCAGAGTAAAATATTCATGTGAACCCATGTGTGTCCACTGAGTTGATGGTACAATTTTGTCTTCATGCTAATAGTACAATTTTGTCAGTGCTCATAGGATAAAATCCAAATTATTTTCATTAGCATTCGAAGTCCTCAGAATTCTAGCCTCTGCCTCATCTTTCTCTTTTGTCTCTCATTACTTCCCAACATAAATGAATTCTTAAATCTAGGAAAGTATTTTGCTCATTTATTCAATCATTTGTTTCATTTCATTC
>NW_004445208.1:4625-5925 GCF_000243295.1 Trichechus manatus latirostris | reverse complement strand
TTGATATTTCTCACATATTATCTTATATTGCCATAGGCAGTAGAGTAAGATAGAAACATCAGGATTGGGAAGAGGAACTCTGGAGTCTAGTTCTTGCTCTTTCATTTGGTAAATCTCTAACTTCACTGGGTAGTTTCCTTATTTTAATGATGACCTATTTAGACTACATAGTATCTAAATTATTTGAGTGTCCCTCAGGTTGGAAGGCATTCAAAAGACGACTGGGGAAGAGCCGCCTCCTCAAAGTAGAGTCGACCATAAAGACATGGATGGAGTCAAGCTTTCGGGATCTTCATTTGTTGATGTGGCATGACTTAAAATGAGGAGAAACAGCTGCAAACATCCATTAATAATCAGAATGTGGAATGTATGAAATGTGAATCTAGGAAAATTGGAAATCATCAAAAATGAAATGGAATGCATAAACATTGATATCCTAGGCATTAGTGAGCTGAAATGGACTGGTATTGACCATTTTGAATCTGGCAGTCATATGGTCTACTGTGCCAGGAATGACAACTTGAAGAGGAATGGTGTTGTATTCATCATCAAAAAGAACATTTCAAGATCCATCCTGAAGTACAATGCTGTCAGTGATAGGATAATATCCACTTGCCTACAAGAAAGATGAGTTAATACGATTATTATTCGTATTTACACACAAGCCACTAAGGCCAAATATGAAGAAATTGAAGATTTTAAACAACCTTCTGAGTCTAAACCTGATCGAACATGCAATCAGAATGCATTGTAATTACTGGTGACTGGAATGTAAAAGTTGGAAACAAAGAAAAAGAATTGGTAGTTGGAAAATATTGCCTTGGTGATAGAAATGATGCTGGAGATAGCACGACAGAGTTGTGCAAGACCAATGACTTCTTCATTGCCAATACCTTTTTTCAACAACATAAACGGTGACTATACATGTGGACCACACCAGATGGAATACACAGGAATCAAATTGACTACATGTATGGAAAGAGACAATGGGAAAGCTCAATATTATCAGTCAGAACAAGGCCAGGGTCCAACTGCAGAACAGAACATCAATGGCTCATATGCAAGTTCGAGTTGAAACTGAAGAAAACTAGAACAAGCCCACAAGAGTCAAAGTATGACCTTGAGTATATCCCACCTGAATTTAGAGACCATCTCAAGAATAGATTTGACGTGTTGAACACTAATGACTAAGGACCAGATGAGTTGTGGAATGATATCAAGGACATCATACATGAAGAAAGCAAGAGGTCATTAAAAAGACAGGAAAGAAAGAAAAGACCAAAATGGATGTCAGAAGAGA
>NW_004445208.1:2421-3688 GCF_000243295.1 Trichechus manatus latirostris | reverse complement strand
AAACATGTGCTTCAGGGTTGTATCCTTTCACCATAATTATTCAATCTGTATGCTGAGCAAATAATCCAAGAAGCTAGACCATATGAAGAAGAATTCAGCATCAGGATTGGAGGAAGATTCATTAAAAATCTGCATTATGCAAATGACACAGCCTTGCTTGCTGAAAAGTAAAGGGACTTGAAGCACTTACTGATGAAGATCAAAGACTACAGCCTTCAGTATTGCACCTCAACATGAACAGAACAAAAATCCTCACAACTGGACCAATAAGCAACATCATGATAAGCGAAGAAAATATTGAATTTGTCAAGGATTTCAATTTACATGGATAAACAGTCAACACCCATGGAAGCAGCAGTCAATAAATCAAAAGACCCATTGCATTGGGCAAATCTGCTGCAAAACACCTCTTTAAACTGTTAAAAAGCAAAGATGTCACCTTGAAGGCTAAGGTAAGCCTGACCTAAACCTTGGTGTACATAGGGTCTCTATGAGTCAGAACCGACTCAACGGCACCTAACAACGGTTATCTGAATATCTTTTAAACTTGAAAGATCCATTTTATTATGTGTATGTGCTTCTCCGCCATCCAAATTCACCATAAGACTATGTCTTTCATAAGTGTCCTTCCATCTAGAATCATCCATATATGTAGTAAGCTCTAATTTATATAAGCTGATTTCCTGCAACAGCATTTCAGTCTTATCATCAAAATACTATTCAGAGAAAAACTTTTTCAGACATATACCAACCTTCCCACTAGCTGCAAATATTTCAAGTAGTGGATACTGTCTCTCTAGTCTCTGTGTAAGTTGTTGATTTTAAAGGAACTTACCCGCAGATACTTATGGCTCTCAAACCCTGTCACTAATGTGTAATGAATGCAAGTGTTTTATTCAAAAAACGGTTTGAATCTGTCTGGGAAAATCTGCTCCTTTGAAGTTTCCATGTCATTTGAGTTCGTATTGCACATAATCACTCCCAGTCACTAGTGAATCAAAAAATTTGGAAAACCGATTATCCAAACTAGACTATCTAGAACAGTGCTTCTTGGACTTTAATGCATAGGAATCCCTGGGGTGTCTGGTTAAAATGCAGACTCTGACTCAGTAGGACTAGGGATGGGCCCTGAATTCCTGCATTTCCGACAAGCTCCCAGATAATGCCAATTCTGCTTGTTTATAGACCACGCTGTGAATAGCAGGACACCCTGGTGGCTTAGCGGTTAAGTGCTACAGCTGCTAACCAAAGAGTCGGCAGTTCAAAT
>NW_004445208.1:0-1353 GCF_000243295.1 Trichechus manatus latirostris | reverse complement strand
AAAAAAAACTGAGTAAAACAGATACAAGTGTCAACCCTGACCCCTAAGCATGAAATGAAAGGATGAAGAACTAGATCAAACATCAAAAGGAAGAAGAAACTGAAGGAAAACCGAGAACGAGGAGAGATACGGAGTAGAGGTTCTCTAGCAATTAACACAGCACAGTGTCACCAACTTGGAGCACAGCTAGCAAAGACCCTAAACAGGGAGTATGGGAAGGCAACATCACAGAGCTCTCAACAGGAGACAGAGCACCTGGTAACCAGAGAAACACACTTCTCGCCCCTCACTCTTATGACCCATACAACATCTCCACACCTTCCCACCAGGACATGCAGCGCCTCCTTGGCTAGAGAGCCACTGACCGACCACTAGCCCAGGTCATCCCCACTACCATCTGCCAGCTTCAGCCATGCCATTTTTTTCCCTTTCTTGTGTCTCTTTCTTCCTCCCACCTAGCCCCATATGCCACCTCCCACACTTCCTGCTACCTCCTGCTGTGCCACCATTTTTTGTTGTTGTTCTTTTGCTTTCTCTTCTTTCCTTTTTTTCTCCCTTCCACCTAGCCCCATATACGACCTCCCCTCCCTTCTCACTGCCCCTCAGGCCCACCCAAACCCAACTCATTGGTGCCCACCACGGAGCCAGTTTTTTTAATTATTTTTTTTTTCTTTCTACCTTTTATTTCTTCCTCCCACATGGCCCTGTAAGGCACCTCTCCCCTTTCCCACTGGGCCTTACCATGCTGCTATGACTAGAGAGTCACTGGAGCACTGACCCACCTCTGCCCCAAGTCCACCCTGCCCCTATCCACAGCACCCACCCCAATGTCATTCTTTTTATTGTGCTTTAGGTGAAAGTTCAGAACACAACTTAATTTCTCATACAAAAATTTATACACATAGTGCTGTGTGACACTAGTTGCAATCCCTATAATGTGACAGTGCACTCCCCCTTTCCGCCTTGCGTCTCCTGTGACCATCCAACCAGCTCCTGTCCCTTCCTGCCTTCTCATCCTTCCTCCGGGCAGGAGCCACCCCTTTGGTATTGTGTATCTGTTTGAACTAAGAAGCACACTCTTTGCGAGTATTATTTTATGTTTTATAATCCAGTATAATCTTTGTCTAAAGAGTGGGCTTTGGGAATTGTTTTCATTCTGGGTTAATAGAGCATCTGGGGGCCATGGCTTCGGGGTTCTCCAGTCTCAGTCAGACTATTAAGTCTGGTCTTTTTACATGAATTTGAGTTCTGCTCCACACTTTTCTTACTCCGTCAGGGACTCTCTGTTGTGTTCCCTGTCAGGGCGGTCATTGGTGGCAGCCAGGCACCATCTAGTCCTTCTAGTCTCAGGCT
>NW_004445207.1:5541-7681 GCF_000243295.1 Trichechus manatus latirostris | reverse complement strand
AGAATTATCAAACAATATCATTAATATCACATGCAAGTAAAATTATGCTGACAATAATTCAAAAATGGTTGCAGCAGTACATCAACAGAGAACTGCCAGAAATTCAAGCTGGACTCAGAAGAGGATGTGGAATGAGGGATATCATTGCTGATGTCAGATAGATCTTGGCTGAAAGCAGAGAATACCAGAAACATGTTTACCTGTATTTTATTGACTACTCAAAGGCATTCGACTGTGTGGATCACAACAAATTATGGATAACATTGCAAAGAATGGGAATTCCAGAACACTTTCTTGTGCTCATGAGGAACCTGTACACAAGCCAAGAGGCAATCGTTCCAACAGAACTAGGGGATACTGCGTGGTTTAAAATCAGGAAAGCAGTGTGTCAGGGTTATATCCTTTCACCATACTTGTTCAGTCTGTATGCTGAGCAAATAATTCAAGAAGCTGGACTATATGAAGAAGAACAGGGCATCAGGATTGGAGGAAGACTCATTAACAACTTCTATATGAAGATGACACAACCTTGCTTGCTGAAAGTGAAGAGGACTTGAAGCACTTACTGATGAGGACGAAAGACTACAGCCTTCAGTATGGATTATACCTCAACAGAAGGAAAACAAAAATCCTTACAGCTGGACCAATAAACAACATCATGATTGTCATGGATTAAATTGTGTCCTCCAAAAATATGTGTATCAGTTTGGCTAGGCCATGAGTCCCAATATTTTGTGATGGTCTACCATTTTGTCATCTGATGTGATTTTCCTGTGTGTTGTAAATCCTGTCGCTATGATGTTGACGAGATGGGATTAACGCCAGTTATGTTAATGAGGCAGGATTCAATCTACAAGGTTGGATTGTGTCTTGAGCCAATCTCTTTTGAGATATAAAAAAGAGAAGCGAGCAGAGAAAGAGGGAGACCTCATACCACCAAGAAAGCAGTGCTGGGAGCAGAGCACTTCCTGTGGACCCAGGGTTCCTGCTCGGAGAAGCTCCCAAACCAAGGGAAGATTGACGACAAGGACCCTCCCCCAGAACCGACAGAGGGAGAAAGCCTTCCCCTGGAGCTGGTGCCCTGAATTTGGACTTCTAGCTTCCTAGGCTGTGAGAGAATAAATTTCTCTTTGATAAGGCCATCCAGTTGTGGTATTTCTGTTATAGCAGCACTAGATAACTAAGACAATGAATGATAAATGGAGAAAATATTAAAATTGTGAAAGATTTCATTTTACTTGGATCCACAATCAATACCCATGGAAGCAGCAGTCAAGAAATCAAATGTCGTATTTCACTGGGCAAATCTGCTGCAAACGACCTCTCTAAAGTGTTAAAAAGCAAAGATGTCACTTTGAGGACTAGGGTGGGCCTGACCCAAGCCAGGATATTTTCAATCACCTCATATGCATGTGAAAGCTGGATAATGAATAAAGAAGACCGAAGATGAATTGATGCCTTTGAATTATGGTGTTGGTGAAGAATAATGAATATACCATGGACTGCCCAAAGAACAAAAAAATGTGTCTTGGAGGAAGTACAACCAGAATGCTCCTTAGAAGTGAGGATGGCAAACACTTTGTCTCACATACTTCGGACATGTTATCAGGAGGCAACAGTCTCTGGAGAAGTACATCATGCTTGGTAAAGTAGAGGGTCAGCAAAAAAGAAGAAGATCCCCAAGGAGACGGACTGACACAGTGGTTGCAACAATGGGCTCAAACTTAACAACTGTGAGGATGGCACAGGACTGGGCAGTGTTTCATTCTGTTGTACGTGGGGTCGCTATGAGTCAGAACTGACTCTATGGCACCTAACAACAAGAGACACTGAGAAGGACTCACCAAAAAAGAAGATTTACACCGTTCACAAACTCTGATGGCCTAGAACATTCTCAGACTCCAAAGTTCTAACACACCCTTGGCTTTCCCCTAAGGCCACCCACAAGATGCCTGGCATTCCATTCTTTAAATAGCTTTCAAACAGCTGCAAATCTTGCGTATGGCCCATAAAAGTTGTCCTGACGCTACCCTCATATTGTGGAGTTCTCTCCCTGCTCCTTCCCCTGCCGTCTTCGGCTCTCTACATCACAGAGCATTAACTTAGTACTACAAAGACCTCCAGGAAAACAGGTAGACAT
>NW_004445207.1:3137-4316 GCF_000243295.1 Trichechus manatus latirostris | reverse complement strand
CCATCTGTCAGTTGGTCCTACTGTGGTGGCCTGCATGTTGCTATGATGCTGGAAGCTATGCTACTGGTTTTACAAATACCAACAGAGTCACCCATGGTGGACAGGTTTCAGTGAAGCTTCCGGACTAAGACAGACTACGGAGAAAGGCTTAGCAAGCTACTTCCAAAAATTAGCTAAGGAAAACACTATGGAGCACACTAGAATACTGTCTGATGCAGTGCTGGAAGATGAGGCCGCTAGGCTGGAAGGCACTCAACATACACAGTGGCTGCAACACTGGACTCAAGCATGCCAACGATCATGAAGATGGCGCAGGGCCAGGCAATGGTTTGTTCTGTTGCACTTGGGGTCACCATGAGTCGAAGCAGACTCGAAGGCAACTCACTACAACAACAACTCACGAAAAAACAAATACCCAGAGTACGGTGTGTGACGTTTAATGAAAACAGGTATTTGCACACATTGGGCATAAGCAGCGGTGTGAAGCATTTGCGCTTCGATGGATTTTAACCCTGGACAGATGCCCAGGCCTCACCCACACCAACTGGATGATCATCTTCAGGGGACGGGTATTTTTCCTGGTGGTTCTAAGGTGCAGCCAGGGCTGGGGATCAACGGGTAGGTGAGTGGAGGCCATTCCTCCACTGCCCTTTGGGAGAGGTGCCAAGCCCACCTTGGAAGCCAGCAGAAGAAACCCTTGTCCCCTTCCAAGCCCACCGGCCCAAGCAGAAGTTCCACCATGCCTGGTCATCAGGTATGCCCAACATTCAGCTGCAAGGACTGTGCTTGAGGGGTTTGCCCCTCTGGAGCAGGGGAGGTCAACAAGTAATGGGATGGACTTTCTCAGCTTCCCTCATTGCCAATATCGGTGTGATCTCCCAGACACACACACACTCACACATGCACACAATTCCCTGATTACGAGAGACTCACACTTCTTCCTTGTATGAGATTCTCCTCCCCAAATGGGGGTATTCCAACCAAATGCACTGTGGTTGCTGTTAGTTGCTGTGGAGTCTACTGTAACTCACGGAGACCCCACGTATAACAGAAGGAAACGTTGCCCAGTCTTGCGCCATCTTCATGATCGTTGGTGTGTTTGAGTCCATTATTGTGACTATTATCTCATGGAGTGTTTCCCTCGTTTTCCCTGACCCTCTACTTTAACAAACTTGATGT
>NW_004445207.1:0-1663 GCF_000243295.1 Trichechus manatus latirostris | reverse complement strand
CCAAAAGGTGCCCAAAGAAAAAAATAGTTCACTATGTAAGAAAAAACTCAAATAGTGAACCATGATGTGGAGGTGTGAGTTCTGCTCTCCAGGTTTTTCTAGGTCCTCTCTTGGGCCCGTGGTGAAATTGCAGGGCCCTTATCATTCAAGTCGAGCCCTGGTGGTGCAGTGGTTAAGAACTCGACTGCTAGCCAAAAAGGTCGGTGGTTCTAATCCACCAGCTACTCCTTGGAAACCCTACGGAGCGGTTCTTCTCTGTCCTTAGGGTCACTATGAGTGGGAATTGACTCAACAGCAACAGATTTTTGGGGGATTTACCATTGAAGTAGGACATGGCCACACGACTTGCTTTGGCAGATGAAGTGGTGGGAGATGTAGCAGCTGTAACTTCCAGGCCAGAGCTGCACCGGATCTGCTACCCTGTCCTTCCCATTGCTTCAGTGGCCAGCAGCATATCAGGCAGTGGCTACTCCAGCAGCCTGGCTCGTAGAAGGAGGACACAGGGAGCAAGATCACGGTCAACCACAGTGGAAATGTAATATAAGCAAGAAATGAACCTTTGTTGTTGTAAGTCACTAATATTTCAAGATGTTGTTGCCACATCTTAACCTAGCCTAACTAGACTTGTATATATGACATGAAACAAAATTCAGTTTGATAAAATGCAAGTGAAGGCAACTATGAAGTAGCATTTTTACCTATTAAATCAGCAAAAAGTAGCTAAATGATGAAAGTCCAGTGCTAGGATGCTGTGAGTAAGAAACACATTATTGGTAGCTGGATAATTTGATACAATATTTATGGGGCACGATCAGGTACTATCTAACAAGAGCCAAAAAAGTATTCACATCCTTTAGCCCAGTAAGAGCGCTGGTGGTGCAATGGTTAAGAGCTTGGCTGCTAACCAAGAGGTCGGCAGTTCAAATCCACCAGCCACTGCTTGGAAACCCTATGGGGCGGTTCTACTCTGTCCTATGGGGTCGCTGTGAGTCGGGATCAACTAGATGGTGAGACGTTTGCTTTTTTGGATTTTAGCCCAATAATGTCCTTCTGGGAATTTATTTTATGGAAATAATTCAAAAGAATTGTTGAATACTAATTATACAGAATTGTGTATAGCAGCTGTGTTCACAATGGTCGAAAGCTGGAAAAATCAAAATGGTCAACAATTAGGTAAGTTTAGATATATTATAAAACAAATTTTGAACAGAACTGAACAGAGCAGAGCTTTTCCTGACACTGTGTACCAGCGTGAAGTAGGCAGAGAGAAGCCTTAGAGAGATGAAAATTTACTGTTTTAAGGTAAAGGGTGAATGGGTTTTGTTTGTTTTGTGGGCGTTGGGGGTTATTTTGCATATTTTTCTTCAACATTGTTTCAACATTTTTTTGAAGAACTCCCTCTGAAAGGCTGCCTAATGCTTCAGCGCTCTCTCTTCACAGACTCTCCAGACCACGGAGGTGTGTCTTTTGTGACACAAGAGGCAGGAGGGGAGCTCAGAGGTACAGGGACAGGAAACGGGGGTGGGGGTGGGGAAGGGGGTTGGAGGGTTGTCTTGGGGCTGTCTTTTCTTTGTCTGAGTTCAGGTTCCAGCTCACACAGTCTTGTCAACCCCTTTGAGTCTAAGCACAAATATGCTGTCTTAGTTGAGATCATGAATGTAAA
>NW_004445206.1:5999-7682 GCF_000243295.1 Trichechus manatus latirostris | reverse complement strand
TAAGTTCCCCTTGCTAGGGATTTTTTCTCAGTATTATTCTTGTTCCCAAATTCTAAGTGCTGGCCCTTTCAGCATAACAGATAATAATAACAACACTAGTTATAGATGGCACTTATTATCATCTTGTTATGCACATCTTGTAAACATGACCCCTCATCCTCTCATCATCTCTGTAAGACAGGAATTTCAATTTTAAGAACTATGCTGTAGATGAGAAACAGGCTCAGAGAAGACAAGTAACTTGCCTAAGATCACCGAGCTGACATTAAGGACACTTTTTTTTTCATGACATAATGTTTTATTTTAAAATTGGAATAGAGATAATGGAAAATAGTAAATACTCTCCCTTAAACAAATAAAAAAATTACATCCCCACCATATTAAGTATATCATAATTTTTCCTATTTTACAAGCTAGCAATTCTGAAGCCTTTTTTTGACATTTTATTTACCTCATCCCTCATATTTATTGTCACCAAACACTATTATTTCCTATTCATTTCCATCACACTAATTCAAATCCCAATCTCAGAAAACCATAATAGTCTCCAAATGTCTACCAAATTTCTATCATATATAGTTTAATCCTTCATCATTTTGTTTTTCCTACATGCTAATAAAATTGTTCTGATGACCTCCAAACTTGCCCTCTTCTAATTCACCATCCACCCTGCTCTCAGAGTAATCTTATTGGAAAGTAAATTTGATCAGGTTGTCCTTTACTCAGAATGATTCAGTGATCCTCAAAGCTTACAGGTTAAATCCAGATTCCTCAGCATGGTGAAGAAGGCCCTCTTATCCCATCAGTCTTTCCACCATTGCTCTTCTTGTCCCCAAGACTTGTTTGCTATCTTCTAACATATGTTTATTATGACCTCTATGCATTTTCCCATGCTGACCTTTTGACCTGGAATCAGTAACACCACCTCTCCCCACTTATAATTCACTTCTCTCCCCGTCTCCCTAACTCTATTATACATCTCATTTTTCAGGACTCAGCTCAAAAGATAGCTAATAAATGCAGCACTTCCTGCCTCATCTCTATATCCTAGGTTGGACTGACCACTTTTGATTGTGTTCCAACTTTTCCCTCAAGTCATTTATCATTTTATCTATAATCTTTTATTGCATTTCTTTCTTAACACATCAGTATTCCCTTACTGGACACTAAGCTTCTTAAATGTAGAAATTATCCCAAATCTAACATATTGTGGGTGCTCATAGATGTTTGGTAAATGAACAAAGTGTGACATATAATTGACCACAACAAGAAAAGAGGCTCCTATGGATTTTATTGAAGCCCTTGTGGAGCAGTGTTAACAACTCAGCTGCTAACCAAAAGGTCAGCAGTTCGAATCCACCAGCTATTCCTTGAAAACCCTATGGGGCAGTTCTACTTTGTCCTATAAGGTCGTTATGAGTCAGAATGGACTTGACGGCAACAGATTTATGCATTTTATTGTATCGTAATTTATCATTCGATAAGACTTTTAAATATCATCTCATGCTGAAGTTTGATGGCAAATAAATATGGTACATAAAGAAATTTTATCAGGGACTATGTAGTCTGGCAAGGTTTATTTCATATATTAAATTGTTGACACATGCAAAATAATGAGTCAAAATGTGTAGTGTTGAAATATAGCTCCAATCATTAAGAAACCATATGGCGTCTATAAAGAAT
>NW_004445206.1:2970-4042 GCF_000243295.1 Trichechus manatus latirostris | reverse complement strand
AAAGTTTTAAGCACATCTCTCAAGGCCAATAGGGTCATGAGTCAAGCAAAAGCAGTCACTAAGATTGCTTAGTAATCTCAAAGTGCTAAGGGCTGAGGGGTGGACAGAGTAGTGTTTTGGTCCTCTAAGAAGAGAATCTCTGTTTAATACCCCCAGACTTTCAGTTGGAACTAACACAGACATAACGTAGGAGCAGTAGTGAATCACATTTGGAGCAGGCTTTCATAACTGAAGCCCAACTTCACTTCATCCCAAACTTGGACAGAATTATGGAGATCTGTTTCTAAAATAACTGTATGCCAGAAGTTTGAAGCTTTTATAATTTTTCATTCAAAATTCTGAGAATTCAATTAATAATAACAGGAATAGTAAAAAATGGAAAAAAGACAATAAAAACAACCTGCAAGTGGTCCAAATATTAGATTGATTTTAAAATAACTGTGAGTAATATGTTCAAGAACTTAGATGACAAGAAAGAGCATAAGAGCAGAACACTCAAAACTATATAAAGAATCAAACAGAAATTCTAGAACTGAAAAATGTAATAACTGACATTAAGACCACACTAAATGGGTTTATCAGCAGCTTGGGCCCAATCAAAAGAGGATTAGTACACTGGAAGATAGATCAGTAGAAGATACACATACTGAAGCAGAGAGACAAAAGGATGAATAACACCGTGAAGAACACTAGAGATGTGTTGGATTAAGTGAAGAAGTCTTAACATTTTTGTATAACTGGAAATCTAGAAATGACGGAGAAAGAGAAGGACGTGAAAGCAATTTTTGAAGAGATAATGGCTGAGAATTTAAACTCAACAAAGATATCAAATCACAGTTTCAAGAAATGTGTACATTTCAGATAGTATAATTTAAAGACCTAGCATTTCTTTTTAGCTGTATTTGCTTTGTTTGACCATTTCTTCTTTGTGCAATCACTGTCTTCCTTTGATTTTAATGACCTTAACGCCACCTGGTTTTCCTCTTACTCCATATTGGCCACTCCCCCTCAGTGTTCTTTTCCGCTTCCCATAATACACCAATCTGTTATAGTGCATCTATTGATGCACCTC
>NW_004445206.1:0-1237 GCF_000243295.1 Trichechus manatus latirostris | reverse complement strand
TAAGAACATAATAGTACCTATTTCATGAAGTTATGAGAAAGATTAAGTAAATACACATAAAATTCTTAGAAGAAAGCCTAGTTTATAGTAAACACTGATAACCGTTACAGTTATTATTATGTTATTTCTATACAGGGTTATTAACACAAAAATAAGTAGACTTAATTTGAGGGTTAAAAGATACTACCGGGATAATCTTTATTGTATACAATTTCTGACCAACATGACTGTCATGGATTGAATTGTGTCCTCCAAAAATATGTGTATCAATTTGGCTAGGCCATGATTCTCAGTATTGTGTGATTGTCCACCATTTTGTCATCTGATGTGATTTTCCTCTGTGTTGTAAATCCTAGCTCTATGATATTGATAAGATGGGATTAGCGGCAGTTATGTTAATGAGGCAGGACTCAGTCTACAAGATTGGATTGTGTCTTGAGCCAATCTCTTTTGAGGTATAAAAGAGAGAAGTGAGCAGAGAGAAGCACCAGAAGCATAGTGTGTCCTTTGGATCCAGGGTCCCTGTGCTGAGAAGCTCCTCGACCAGGGGAAGATTGATGACAAGGACCTTCCTCCAGAGCCAACAGAGACAGAAAGCTTTCACCTGGAGCTGAATTCAGACTTTTAACCTATTAGACTATGAAAGAATAAATCTCTCTTTGTTAAAGCCATCGACTGGTGGTATTTCTGTTAAAGCAGCACTAGATAACTAAGACAATGACAAACATAGAATCAATTATCCATGTAAATTAGCATCCAAAAATAGTAAAATGATTATCATTACTGTCATCATCATAATCAGATTCTAGATTAAAGAGGTATTTTAAGTTTATTTTGAAGTACATTTGTCAACTAAATCATTACACATGACTACTGAAAAGTGGAAAAGACCAAAGAAGCATGTTGCCCTACATATTATATAAATTTTATTTGTCTATACAAGAATTGTTCCTAAATAAGGTTGTAAAACAGACAATGTATGTAGTAGTATGTATAAAATTATCAAACGATAACCAATATTGTAATCTAGCTCTTTCTTATAGTACTGTGCAAGGTGACAGTAATAGCATAATCTTTGATTTTTTTCCCTCAAGTAATAAGTTGCTTATCAATATCTTTAGCTGACTGTTATAAACAAATGTCTCTTCTTATCAGTCTTTACAGAATTATAACATTCAACATAGATGAGACTTAACTAGCAGACTGTAGAATGGTAAGAACCTATAAGACCCTCTAG
>NW_004445205.1:6715-7691 GCF_000243295.1 Trichechus manatus latirostris | reverse complement strand
CCTTGTCATCAATCTTCCCCGGGTCTTGATTGATAACAAGATATACCATATGATCCAGCAATCCCACTCCTAGGTATATACCCTAAAGAAATAAGAGCTGTGACACAAACAGACATATGCACACCCATGTTCACTGCAGCATTATTCACAACAGCAAAAATGTGGAAGCAACCTAAGTGTCCATCAACAGATGAATGGATTAATGAACATATTACATACACACAATGGAATACTATGAAACAATAAAGAATAATGATGAATCTGCGAAACATCTCACAACATGGATGAATCTGGAGGGCATTATGCTGAGTGAAATAAGGCAATCACAAAAAGACAAATACAGTATGAAACTACTTTTATAAAGTAACAACAAAAGGTTTACCACAGGAAAA
Organism: Trichechus manatus latirostris; assembly: GCF_000243295.1. Lineage (NCBI taxonomy): Eukaryota > Metazoa > Chordata > Mammalia > Sirenia > Trichechidae > Trichechus > Trichechus manatus. The sequence goes on along the minus strand of NW_004445205.1, from coordinate 7,299 downwards.
AAAAAAAGGACTCTGACGGTTACCATGTACAGGAGGGGAAAGGAGGGAAAATTACCAAAGAGATAGTAGACACAAGTTAATATTGGTGAAGGGAAAGGCAATACACAATATGGAAGAAATCAGCACAACATAACCAAGGTAAGAGAGAACACTGAGGGGAACACAGGAATAAAGGACAACTATGTTAACTACTACAGCACAGACAATCCTGCAAGAATAGAATCAACAAACAATAATCTACGAATTGATACAAAGATAGATATGCGAAGAGGTGAGGGATGGGATAAGGGAACACACCCACCTGCAGATACAGGTTTGGAGCTGGAAATTTCTAAATACATGACTGTAGATAGTCCTCATATATTGATATAGACAACAGAGCACATAAGTGGCACAGTCATGGAAACCTCTCAGACATAACTAAACACTTCATCAGACAAAGTTTCCTGGCTTGAAGCAAAGGACCATAGACTCAGGGGACATCTACATCAACTGGTACAACATAGTTCTTAAAGTCAATGGTCTACATCCTACTTTGGTGAGTAGCATCTGGGGTCTTAAAAGCTTGCCTGCAACCATCTAAG
>NW_004445205.1:5174-6262 GCF_000243295.1 Trichechus manatus latirostris | reverse complement strand
TGAGTGCTGACATGATGCAAGACTGCAGCCAATGCCATGAAACAATTAGTGTATAAATTTCTGAATGAGAAACTACTTTGCTCTGTAAACTTTCACCTAAAAACTCCAAACCCGTTGCGATGGAGTGGATTCCAACTCACAGCGACTCTATAGGACAGAGCAGAACTGCCCCATAGGGTTTCCAAAGAGCAGCTGGTGACTGCCGACCTTTGGGTTAGCAGCCAGACTCTTAACCACTGCACCACCAGGGCTCTGCTTTCATCTAAATCACAATAAAATAAACAAATAAAAATAACGCTGTAAGTCTGGATGGCTTGCCCCCCACTTCCCCACAACTCCCAGTAATTCAAGGGGTAAGCCAAAAGCCCCCTGGGATTTCCGAAGAAGTTCCCTTCCTCCGTGGTCACCACGCTATTCACTCCACCCTACGCTTCTGCAAAGCGGTTTGGGGTTGGGGGCAACAGGATTTCCACACTTAACAGAGCCCAAGACCACAGCGGGAGAAGAAGACCATCTGGACACAAGGGCTTTGATCCAACTCAGGATGTCTGATCCCCACCAAGCCCTTCCCAACTCCCAAGTAGCCGGGAAGCACGCAAAGCCTGATATAGCTCACCTGAGTCTTAAGGCCTCAGCCGCCCCCCATCACTATCAAGGCAAGTTTGAATGCTTGCCCCCATGTTAAGCTGACTCCAAAAAAAAAAACCCAGGTACCCAAGAACGAAGCTGTGTCCTCCCATCACCACCTGGTGTGATCTACCCAAGTAATGCACACAACGAAAAAAACCTGGGGATTATGCCCAAACTGCGATCAAACCACCTTTGGGGAATGTTTGTGCCAAGCGGAGGGTTTGTTCATCTCTTCCCCACCCCCCAAAAAAACCAAATCTATCTGTGGAAACGGGTGAGAGCGGAGGGAGTGATGTCTATTTGCTCCAGGCATAACTCACCCCGACGGCCCCAAAACCACCGGAGACCCACCACAGCAATAGTCTGGCAAGTTCGTCCCAGACCAATTACTGCCCTTCAAAACAGGCATCTAGGATTTTTGCTCAATCCTGGGCCCCAATTCCCACCTCGGTACACAT
>NW_004445205.1:2913-4046 GCF_000243295.1 Trichechus manatus latirostris | reverse complement strand
TTACGAGTTTTTCTTTTCTTACATGTTATCAGCAATGTCTAACATACAATAAATTATTAACTATATGTTCGAAGAAGCCAGGAAATGTGACTCATAATAATATTCAATAAAAACAAATACATAGATAACATAGATATTGGAATTAAGAAACAAATGCTTTAAAATAACTATTATAAATAAGTTCAAGAATTTAAGAAGATGGATATAGCTAAAAAAAAGGAGACTCTCATCAGAAAAAAGGAAATAATAAAAAAACAAATGGAAATTCCAGAACTAAAAAATACCCTATGAAGTGAAAAATTCTGTGAATGGGCTTAACAAAAGATTGAGAGCTTCACAAGAAGATTCCATAAACCTGAAGAAAGGTTAATTTAATTGAAACTATACTAACTGAAACACAGAAACGAAGAAGATTGAGAGAATAATGAAAAGAGCCTCAGCGACTTACAGGACAATATCAAGTGGTCTAGAATACATGTAATTGGAGTCTAAGAAGGAGAAGAGATAGCGATTGGGCAGAAAAATATTTAAAACACTAATGGCCACAGCTTTTCCAAATTTGATGGTCCAAGCTTAACTAACCCTGAACAAGATAAACACAAAGAAAACCAGATATTCACACACCATCGACAAATTGCTGAAAACCAAAGGGGAAAAAAATCTTAAAAGCAGTTAGAGGAATGAAAGACCCGTTATGTACAGAGAACAAATAATGAGAATAATAGTTGAGTTCTCATCATAAACAATGAAGCCAGGAGACAATGAAACAACACTCTTAAAATGCTGAAAGAAATCCGTCAACCTAGAGTTCTCTATTCAGAAAATAATCTTCAAAAATTAAGACAAGACATTTTTTAGATAAACAAAGACTTTATCACTAGCTGACCTGTACTACAAAAAAGGCTAAAAAAGTTCTTCAGCCTAGACGGAAATGATAGCAGATAGAAATTCAGATATACACAAAGGAAGAAAGAATGCTGGATATGGTAAATATGTGCATAAATATAAAAGAATACTTTTCTTATTTCTTAGTTTTATTAAGACAATTGGAAATCTTACCAAATTAAGTAAATGGGTGTCAAATAAGCATATGAAAAGATTCTCTATACAATTTGTTGTTAAAAAAATTAAAA
>NW_004445205.1:0-917 GCF_000243295.1 Trichechus manatus latirostris | reverse complement strand
TAGATACATATACCAATGGAATAGAATTGAGATTCCAGAAATAAATCCAAGAGTCTACGGCCAATTAATTTTCAACAAGGGTGCCAAGTCCACTGAACGATAGGGAGAATAGGATCTTTAACAAATGGTGCTATGATAACAGAATCTCTACATGCAAAAATATAAATTTAGACCCATACCTCACACCATATAAAAAATTAACTTAAAAATGAATCAATGACCAAAATATAAGAACTAAAATCTTAAAGAGCTTAGAAGAAAACATAGGCATAAAACTTCAAGACCTTGTTTGTGACAATGGATTCTTAGATATGACACCAAAAGCATAAGCAACAAAAGTACATAAATTGGACTTCATCAAAATGAAAAAATTTGGTGCATTAAAGGATTATACCAAGAAAGTGAAGAGACAACCTACAAAATGGGAGAAAACATTTGGGAACCGTATCTGATAAGGGTTTAATATTCAGAATATACAAAGAATTCCTACAACTCAACAGCAAAAAGACAACCCAATCAAAAAATGGACAAAAGACTTGAATAGACATTTCACCAAAGAAGATATTCAAAGGACCAATGATCGCATGAAAAGAAGTTAATGCAAATCAAAACCGCAATGAGATACCACCTCATCCCCTACTAGGACGACTGTTGTCAGAAAAATGGAAAAAAACAATTGTTGGCAAGGATATAGAGAAATTGGAGCCCTCATGCACTGCTAGTGGGAATGTAAAATAGTGCAGCCACTATGGAAAACAGTTTGGCAGTTTCTCAAAAAGTTAAACATAGAATTACCATTTGACCAACCAATTTCATTTCTAGACATCTACACGACGGGAAGCAGGAACTCAAACAGATATGTTTACACCAGTGTTCATTGCAGTATTAGTCACAAGAACCAAAAGGTCGAAACAACC
>NW_004445204.1:6369-7699 GCF_000243295.1 Trichechus manatus latirostris | reverse complement strand
CTTTTTCTCCATACCTGTTTCAAAGGACCACCAGAAGCAGTTTGCCTTCAGCTGGCAAGGCCAAAAATACGCCTTCACTTGCCTACCTCAGAGCTACATTAACTCCCCAGCCCTACGTCATAATTTAGTCTGCAGGGACCTTGATCACCTTTCCCTTCCACAGGACATCACACTGGTCCATTACATTGATGACATGATGCTTATTGGACCTAGTAAAGAAGTGTCAATGACTCTGGACTTATTGGTAAAACATTTGTGTGCTAGAGGGTGGGAGATTAATCCCACAAAAATTCAGGCACCTTCCACTTCAGTGAAATTTCTAGGGGTCCGGTGGTGTGGGGCATGTCGAGACATTCCTTCTAAAGTGAAGGAATTGCATCTGGCTACTCCCACAACTAAAAAAGAGACACAATGCCTAGTGGAACTCTTTGAATTTTGGAGGCCACATATTTCTCATTTGGGTGGGCTACTCCATCCAGCCTATTTATCAAGTAACTCGAAAAGCTGTTAGATTTGAGTGGGGACCAGAACAAGAGAAGGCTCTGCAACAGGTTCAGGCTGCTGTGGCAAGCTGCTCTGCCACTTGGACCATGTGATCCAGCTGATCCAACGGTGCTTGAAGTGTCAGTGGCAGATACAGATGCTGTTTGGAGTCTTTGGCACGCCCCTAATGATGATAACAGCGCAGACCCTTAGGATTTTGGAGCAAAGCTCTGCCATCCTGTGCAGATAACTACTCTCCTTTTGAGAAACAACTTTTGGCTTGTTACTGGGCCTTAGTAGAAACTGAACGCTTAACCGTAGGACACCAAGTCACCATGAAGCCTGAGCTGCCCATCATGAACTGGATGTTGTGTGACCCACAGACCCATAAAGTTGGACGTGCACAGCAGCACTCCATCATTAAATGGAGGTGGTATATTCGACATCGGGCCTGAGCAGGACCCAAAGTCACAGGAAAGTTGCATGAAGAAGTGGCCCAAATGCCCATGGTCTCCACTCCTGTCACATTACCTTCTATCTCCCAGTCTGCACCTATGGCCTCATGGAGAGTTCCTTATGATCAGTTGACTGAGGAAGAGAAAACTCATGCCTGGTTTACAGATGGTTCTGTGCGATATGCAGGCATCACTCGAAAGTGGACTGCGGCAGCACTATAGCCCCTTTCTGGGACCTCACTGAAGGATGGTGGTGAAGGGAAATCCTCTCAATGGTCAGAACTTAGAGCAGTGCACCTTGTTGTTCACTTTGCTTGGAAGGAGAAATGGCCAGATGTGTGATTATATACTGATTCATGGGCTGTGGCCAATGGTTTGGCTGGATGGTCAGG
>NW_004445204.1:2512-5168 GCF_000243295.1 Trichechus manatus latirostris | reverse complement strand
ATGTCTGGAATGCAGGAGATTCCTTGGCACATCTCTTAGTACTACCATGCCCTGTGATTAAAGTCAATGGAAAACTACAGCAACCTAATTCTGACATGACTGCTAATGACCCAGACCCTTTAGGAATGAAGGTTTGCGTCACCCCACCAGGCAAAGAACCATGACCAGCTGAGGTGCTTGCTGAGGGCAAAGGGAATAGAGAATGGGTGGTGGAAGAAGGTAGTTCTAAATACCAGTTACAGCCACATGACCAGTTGCAGAAACAGGGACTGTAATTGTTATGAGTATTTCTATTTTGCATGTGTGCATCAAATATTTTTGTTTCCCTCACTTATAAAATATAAACTGTAAACAAGGCCAGTGCATTTTCGATCATAGGCGTGTTAGTTGTATCATGTTAGGCACAAGTATGACTTTCTAATTGTCTTATTTCAGAGATTATGTAGGATTTACGGAGATTTGTACATGTGCCAAGTTGACAAGGAGTGGACTGTGATGGTTAAGATTGTGTGTCACCTTGGCTGGGCCATGATTCACAGTGCTTTAATGTAATGTAATGTGATTACATTAAACTGTTGAATATACTGTGAGTAACCAATCAGAGGAAAGAGAGTCTCCTTGGGGGTGTGGCCCAAATCTGTATATAAGCAGACATTCTGGCTTTTTGCTCTCTCAGGATGCTGCTGCTGCTTCCTGTCGTCTCATCTCCCATTCTTGGGATTTGAGCTGTCAGCTTATCTGCCGAACCTGGGATTCATCCATCTACACAGCCTGTGAGCGGGAGACCTGTTCTCTGAATTGCCAATCTTTGGCTTGCGCACTTCTACAGCTGTGTGACTTGGGAGAGGCCTCTACCCTGATCCACGGACTTGGGACGTTCTAGCCTCTACAATCAAGTAAGCTGTTTCCTTGATATTATCTCTCTCTATATATATATTTATACACTTTACTGGTTTTGCTTCTGTAGAGAACCCAGTCTAAGACACACATCATAATCACAGTCGACAAAACCAAAAACAAACAAAGAATCCTGAGAGCAGCTCCTGAAAAACAAGAAGTCACATACAGAAGATAAACAATAAGACTTAGCTCAGATTGTTCAGCAGAAACCATGCAGACAAGAAGTCAATGGAATGACATATATAAAACCTTGCAGGAAAAAAATTACCAGCCAAGAATAATATATCCTGCAAAACTCTGGTTCAAATATGATGGTGAAATTAGGACATTTCCAGATAAACAGTAATTAAAGAAATTTGTAAAAATCAAACCAAACTTACAGGAATTATTAAACTGAATCCTTCGATCTGAGAACAAACAACTTCAGCTCACAGGCAGAATCTAGGAGGCAGGATTGTACCAGCCAGATACCAATCTAGGAAATGAACTCTCAAAGACTGTCCAAAACCAAAAAAAATACAACAGGGGCTCAGAGCAGTTAATCAGTTAATGACAGCAACATCAAAACAATAAAAGAGGGAATAAACAGCATAGGTATAGAACCTTCTAATGGAGAGGAAGGCAAGGCGATACCAAGTAATGGTAGACTGCTTCGAACTTAGAAAGATAAGGGTAAAATGCATGGTAACCACAAAGAAAGTTAACAAACATACTCATAAAAAAAAAGAGGAAAAGCATAAAGTCTCAGCAAAAACAAAACCTACAAACACAAAAGAAATGAAAAAAAAATCCACAAACAAAAGGAACTCCGCCTAGGAGAGTAAGAAGAACAAAGAAAATATCAGCACCACACAAAAAAAAAGCACTACAAAATGATAGCAATAAACTCACATCTATCAATAATTACACTGAAAGTAAATGGCATAAATGCACCAATAAAGAGACAGACACTGACAGAATGGATACAAAAACAAGATCCATCAATATGCTGTCTAGAAGAGACATACCTTAGAAACAAAGATGTGAATTCATTAAAAGTCAAAAGTTGGAAAAAAATACATCAAGCTAATAACTACCAAAGAAAATAAGGAGTGGCAATACTAATCTTAGATAAAATAGACTTTAAAACAAAATCCAGCAGAAAAGACAAAGAAAGACACTACATAATGATTAAGTGGATGATACATCAGGAAGACATAATCATAATAAACATCTACACACCCAATGACAGGGCTCCCAAATACATAAAAAAAACTCTAACAGTACTGAAAAGAAAAATTGACAGTTCGACAGTAATAGTAGCAGACTTCAACACACCACTCTCTGTAAAGGACAGAACATCTAAAAAGAAACTCAGCAAAGATACAGAAGATCTAAAGGGCACAATCAGCCAACTTGATTTCATAGACATATATAGAACACTCCATCCAACCACTGCAAAGTACACATTCTTTTCCAATGCACATGGAATGTTCTCCAGAATAGACCACGTTTTAGGTCACAGAGCAATCCTCAACATCATACAAAACGTTGAGATAATAAAAAGAATGTTCTCTCACCACAATGCCTTCAAGGTAGAAATTAACAACAGAAAGAACAAGGAAAAAAAACCAATTACATGGAAACTGAATAACACCCTGCTTACAAACCACTGGGTAATACAAGAAATCAGAGATTGCATCAAATGCCAAATTATTAATTTCATTCTGAATCACAAATTCCTATACTCAAATGAGAATGAAAACACATCATACCA
>NW_004445204.1:0-1012 GCF_000243295.1 Trichechus manatus latirostris | reverse complement strand
AAATCCATCCACCTACTGTCGCCTGATTTTCGACAAGCGCCCAAAGTCCATCAAATGGGGAAAAGACAGTTGTTTTAACAAATGGTGATGGAAAACTGGATATCCATCTGGAAAAAAAAAATGAAACAGGACCCATACCTCATGGCATATGCAAAAACTAATTCAAAATGGATCAAAGACCTAATTATAAAGCCAAAAACTATAAAGTTCATAGAATAAAAACTAGGACCAACGGTACAGGCCCTAACACATGGCGTTAACAGGATGCAATCCATAACCATCAACACACAAACCCCAGAAGATAAGCTAGATAACTGGGATCTTCTAAAAATCAAACACCTATGCTCTTCAAAAGACTTCATCAAAAGAGTAAAAAGAGAACCTACGGACTGGGAAAAATTTTTGGACAGTACAGGTGAGACAAAGCTCTACTCTCTGTAATCTGCAAGAAAATCCAACACCTCTACAACAAAAGGCAAATAATCCTATTAAAAAATGGGCAAAGGAAAAGAACAGACACTTCACCAAAGAAGACATTCAAGTGGCCAACAGAAACATGAAGTAATGCTTGCAATCACTAGCCATTAGAGAAATACAAATTAAAACCACAATGAGATACCATCTCACCCCAGCGTTACTGGCATGAATTAAAAACACTGGAAATAGCAAATGTTGGAGAGGCTGCGGGGAGATCAGAGCTCTTACGCACTGCTGGTGGGAATATAAAATGATACTACCATTTTTGAAAATGATATGGCGCCTCCTTAGAAAGCTAGAAATAGAGATACCATATGATCCAGCAATCCCACCCCTAGGAATATATGCTAGAGAAATAAGAGTCATCACTCGAATAGACATATGCACACCTATGTTCATGGCAGTGTTGTTCACAATAGCAAAAAGATGGAAACAACCTAGATGCCCATCAGCAGATGAATGGATAAACAAACTATGGTACATACACACAATGGAATACTATGAAATCATGAACAATAATGATGAATCTGTGAAG
>NW_004445203.1:6380-7967 GCF_000243295.1 Trichechus manatus latirostris | reverse complement strand
AAGCTTGCAAGCAGCCATCAAGTTATGACAATTGGTCTCTATTCACCTGGAGCAACAGAGAAAAAAGGAGAGCCAGGGATAGGAGAAGAAAATGAAATGTGTGGCAAATCGCCTCCATGAACAACTGCCTCCTTTGCCATGAGACCAGAACTGGATGGTTTCTGGCTATCGTTACTGAACATTGTGATCAAAGATTCTATAAAAGAATCTTGATCAAAGACGGAGAAATGCAGAATAGAATGTCAAAATCTCATGGAATCCAGACATTTTAGATCCATGAAGTCTGGATGAACCTGTGAAACTGTTGCCATGAGATAATTTTTAAATGTAAACCCTAAACCTAAAATATTCCCTGAAGTCTTCTTAAAACCAAATAATAGCTTAGCTTAACTGGTAAAGAATGTACTCACTTTCTGCCAACACATCTTCAACAATTCTCTTTGTATTTTCTGTTATCCCCCCTGTTCTGTTACTCCAATCACTTGTAGGTTATTCCTCTTGATAGAGTTCCATATAATTCTTAGGGTTTCTTCATTTTTTGAAATTCTTTTATCTGATTTTTCCTCAAATAAATTGGTGTCAAGTGCTTTATCTTCAGTCTCACTAATTCTGACTTCCATTACCTAAATTCTGCTTCTATGACTTTCTATTGAGTTGTCAAGATTGGAAATTTTATGATTAATCTTTTGGATTTCTATTTACTGTCTCTCTATGGATTCTAGCAGCCTATTGAATTTGTCATTTTACTCTTTTATAGCTCCCCTAAATTCCACTATTGCTTTGTCTGTGTGATCCTGGGCTTGGACTGAATTTTGCCTGATCTCCTTTCTGATCTCTTGAAGAGCTCTGTATATTAATCTTTTGAATTCTACCTTTGGTAATTCCAAGAGCTTCTCTGCCTTTGGGAGGTTTCTGGGTTCTTTGTTTTGGTCACTTGCTGGAGCCATCATGGTCTATTTCTTTATGTGATTTGATATTGACTGTTGTCTCTGAGCCATCAGTAAGTTATTATATTTATCTGTTGTATGTTTGCTTACTGTGTCCTAGCTTCTTGTTTTGTTTTGTTTTGTTTTGATAAGCCCAAATAGGCTGATAGTGTGAGCTACTTTGATTATTGGCATCTTTGAAGTTCTCACATTTTGTCACCAGGTGGTTAGAGCTGCTACTATGTATGTGAGCCCAGGAATCCATTTACTTTTCTTATGTGGATTCAGCTCATGTGTCCAGGTTGTCGGTCACCAAGTGTCTGGTTTAGGCTCTCACCTACACTTCAAGACAGGCATGGCTATGTAGGGGTGGTTGGAGCAGGCACAAGTATCTGTCTGCAGTAGGGGGTTATGCGCTGAGCAAGGTAGGGGGCTGATGGCAGCCCCTGAGTGCCTAGGTGGAAGGCATGTCCCTATCCCCTAGAGTGCATAGGTTGGTGGGTTTTAAAGCTGGACTATGGGCACCAAATGCTGTCGGCTGTTAAGGACTGGGAGGCACCACTTATTATCAGACACCTGTCTTGGGTAACTAGGTGGAGTGGGTGGAGCCACCAGTCATCAGGCCTCTGATATGGGTGAGGACCCTGCTTAATGGGCAGGG
>NW_004445203.1:2620-5204 GCF_000243295.1 Trichechus manatus latirostris | reverse complement strand
CACAGAGCAGCTGTTGGCTTTGAACTACCAACATTTCAGTTAGCAGCTGAGCACTTAACCACTGCACCCTTAAGCGAAAGAGTTACTAAGGACTAATTCATAGATTCTGATTTTTTTTATTAAGCCTGCAATTTTTTACTTGACAATCTTTTCTGCCAATGCCTTCCAAATATATATTGTATCTATCCAAATCAACATGCACTTTTGAGCTCCAAATCTCTATATTCAAATTTACTCAACATCTTTTCTTGGAAAATTCTAAGGAATATCAAGCACAGAAGATATAAAAATGAATGCATTATTTGTCTCCAAATATTAACCCTCAACCCAGTTGCTTAAACAAGCAAAAATATTATTCTTCACACTTAAAAAAAATGTTAAGGTGTTTTTATTTCATTTGAAAATTTCTGAGAGGAAGTTTACATTTTATCTAGCCACACTCTTAAATCCACCACATTTCTGTCGGTTTGCCTTATTGTGGTGGCTTGCATTTCGCTATGATGCTATAATCTTTGCTACCAGTATTTCAAGTACCAGCACGGTGACCCATAGTGGACAGGTTTCAGCAGAGCGTCCAGACTAAGACAGATTAGGAGGAATGACCTAGTGGTTTACTTCTGAAAAAATTTGGCCAGTGAAAATCTTATGAATAGGGGCAGAACATTCATTGTCTGATATAATAGTGCCAGAAAATGAGCCTCTCAGGTTGGAAGGCACTCAAAATACTACTGGAGAAGAGCTGCCTACTCAAAGGAGACCTCAGTGATGTGGATGGAGTAAAGCTTTAAGGATCTTCATTTGATGACATCGCACAACTCAAAATGAGAAGATACAGCTGTAAACACCCATTAATAATTGGAACATGGAATATACAAAGTATGACTCTAGGAAAATTGGAAGCTGTCAAAAACGAAATGCAACTCATAAAGATCAATAACCTAGGCATTAGTGAGCTGAAATGGACTGATATTGGCTATTTTGCATCAAACAATCATATGGTCTACTATGCCTGAGGTGACAAATTAAAGAGGAATGGTGTCACATTCATCGTCAAAAAGAACATTTCAAGATCTATTCTGAAGTGCAATGCTGTCAGTGATAGGATAATATCATATGCCTACAAGGAAGATGACTTAATACAATTACCAATCAAATTTACACCCCAACCACTAATGCCAAAGATGAGGATATTGAAGACCTTTTACCAACCTCTGCAGTCTGAAACTTATGAAACCTGCAGTCAAGATGCATTGATAATTACTGGTGACTATAATGAGAAAATTGGAAATGAAGAAGGAGGATCAGTACTTGGAAAATAGGGCCTTGGTGATAGAAATGACGCCAGAGATTGCATGATAGAATTTTGAAAGACCAAAGACTTATTCATTGCAATTACCATCTTTCAACAACATAAATGGTGACTATACATGTGATCCTCCCAAATTGAAAACACAGGAATCAAATCGACTACATCTGTGGAGAAAGAAGCTGGAAAACTCAATATCATCAGTCAGAACAAGGCCAGGGGATGACTGCAGAACAGACCACCAGTTGCTCATAGGCAAATTAAAGTAGAAACTGAAGAATTAAAACAGGTACACACAAGGACCACAATACGACCTTGATTATAACCTACCAGAATTTGGAGACCCTCTCAAAATAAGATTTGATGCATTGAATACTAATGACCAAAGACTAGATGAGTTATGAGATGACACCAAGGACATCATACATGAAGAAAGCAAAGGGTCATTAAAAAAAAAAAAAAAGGAAAGAAAGAAAAAAACAAAATCCATGTCAGAAGAGACAAGAGACTTGGAAACTTGCACTTGAACAGAGTAGCTGAAGTGAATGCAAGAAATGATGAAGTAAAAGAGCTAAACAGAAGATTTCAAAGTGGTTCGAGAAGACAAAGTAAAGTATTATAATGAAATGTGCAAAGACTTGAAGTTAGAAAACCAAAATGAAAGAACACTCTCCACATTTGTCACGCTGAAAGAACTGAAGAAAAAATTCAAAGCTTGAGTTCTAATTTTGAAGGAGTCTATGGTCCCTATTAGTCAGAACTGACCCGAAGGCACCTAAAAACAACAACAACATGGGCAAAATATTGAATGACAGAGGAAGCTTCAAAAGAAGATGAAAGTAATACAGAACCACAGTACCAAAAAGAATTGGTCAACATTCCACCATTTCAGGAGGTAGTATGTGATCAAGAACAGCGATATTGAAGGAAGAAATCCAAGCTACACGGAATGCATTGGCAAAAATAAAAGGCTCCAGGAATAGACAAAATACCGACTGAAAAGTTCTAACAAGTGAATGCAGCACTGGAGGTGCTCACTTGTCTATGCCAATAAAATTGGAAGAGCTGGCCAATCGACTGGAAGAGATCCATATATGTGCCCATTCCAAAGAAAGGTGATCTAACAGAAGGAGGAAATTATCAAACAATATCATTAATATCCCATGCAAGTAAATTTTTGCTGGAGATAATTCAAAAGCATTTGCAGCAGTACATTGACAGGCAACTGCCAGAAATTTCAAGCCAGATTCAGACGAGGATGTGGAATGAGGGATATCA
>NW_004445203.1:0-1213 GCF_000243295.1 Trichechus manatus latirostris | reverse complement strand
GTAGGTTTCAGTGGATCTTCCAGTCTTCGAGAGACTAGGAAGAAGGACTTGGAAGTCTCTTTTCGAAAAAATTGGCCAGTGTAAATCTTATGAACAGTGGAACATTGTCTGATATAGTGCCTGAATTTAACACTGTCAGGTTGGAAGGCACTCAAAATGTGACTGGGGAAGAGTTGCTACCTCAAAGTAGAGCTGACCTTAATGACATGGATGGAGCAAAGCTTTTGGGACCTTCATTTGATGATGTGGCAAAACTCAAAATGAGAAGAAACAGCTGCAAAGATCCATTAATAAAAGGAACGTGGATGTATGATGTATGAAGCTAGGAAAATTGGAAGTCATCAGAAATGCAATAGAGTGCATGAAGATTGATATCCTGGGGATTAGTGAGATGAAAGGGACTAGTATTGGCCATTTTGAATCAGACAATCATATGGTCTACTATGCCGGGAATGACAAATTGAAGAGGAATAGAGTCACATTCATCTTCAAAAAGAGCAATTCAAAATCCAAATGCTGTCAGTAATAGGATAATATCCATAGGCCTACAAGTAAGACCAGTTAATATGAGTGTTACTGAAATTTATGCACAAACCACTTGCCAAAGATGAAGAATTTTCCTTTATAGCCAAATAATATTCCATTGCATAGATATACTACATATTGTTTATCCATACATCTTTTGACCAATACTTGGTTGTTTCCATCTTTTAGCTATTGTGAATGATTTCTCAATGAATATTGGTGTACATATGTCTTGTTATCTCTTATTGAATAAATTGATCCTTTTATCATTATATAATATTCTTTGTCTCATAACAGTTTTTCTCTTAAAATCTATTTTATCTAATATTAATATAAATGCCTCAGCTCTCTTTTAGTTTCTTTTTGCATGGAATATTTTTTTCAACGCTTCGTTTTCAACCAATTTGTGTCTTTTGATTTAAAATGTGACTATTGTTGATAACATAAATGTTGGATAATGTCTTCCTATACATTCTTTCAATCTTTTGATGGGAGTGTTCAGTCTATTCACATCTAAAGTAATTACCAATAGGCGTTCCGGCAAAATGGCACTCTAGGCAGAAGCACCACACCGTCCCTCCACAGCAAAGATCTGAAAAACTAAGCCATACAGAGAATACAACAATCCTGAAACCCTAAAACATCAAATGAAGAGATAAAGAACTCAGCCAAGCACCAAATGGAGTGA
>NW_004445202.1:6483-7709 GCF_000243295.1 Trichechus manatus latirostris | reverse complement strand
CAGATGTAGGAATGAACAGATAGGGACCTTAAAGTGGCTATTAGAAGTATGTTGAAGGAGATAAAGTAAAGATGACCATAATGAGTAGACAGTAAAGAATCTTAGCATAAAACTGTGGAGTCCTGGTGGTGAAGTGGTTAAATTAGAAACAGAAAAAACAAAACAAAACAAAGCATGCAAACAAACCAAAACAAATGGACATTCCAGTACAGAAAATATAACTTCTTTGAACTGAAAAAAGACACTACATGTGCTTAAAAACAGATAGGAGATGACAGAAAAAAAAGAGTTAGTGAACTTGAAAACAAAACAACAGATACTAAAAAATAAAGGATTTTATAAATCTGAATAGGGCTCGGAGTCCTGTGAGACAGTGTTAAGGAGGCTCATACAGGTGCAATTCAAATGTTAGAGGGCAAGGAGAGGGACGATAGGAAGGAAAGTTAATCTGAAGAAATAGTGGTCAGAAAATTTCTCAGATTTGGTGGGAAAAAATCAAATTATAAATATAAGAAGCCCACCAAACTCCAAACAGAATAAATGCAAAGATAGCCACACCTCAATTAATTATACCCCAAATCTGAAAACAAAAGGTAAAGAGAAAATCATAAAAGGAGTCAGGGAGTATGGGAAAGGGTTCACAGAGTAGAACAACATTCTGAATGAAGGCAGACTTCTCTTCAGAAACAATGGAAGCTAGAAGCCAAAAAGCACCCATACTTGCGTATGCAGGGAGTACATATTTTAAAACTGCGAATGAAATAAAGACCTTACCTTATAATTGAAAGCTGAGGAGAAACAGGCACAGAAGGAGTTCCAAAGCAAGAGCTTTGTGTTGAAGAGAAGTGATATCAGATGGAATCTTTAGGAAGGGATGAATGCTTTAGAAGTGGTAAATATATTGAGAAGTATGAAATACTATTTTTTGTTTTTTTGTTTTTTTAAGAAACAGCTGACTGTTTAAAGGAAAATAATAACATTTTGTTGTGGAATTTATTGTTTATATAGATGAAAAATATATGACAATGATAGCATAAAGGATGAGAGGGGGTAGGTGTAATTTTTCTAGTGTAAATTCTTACATTTTAAATGCAGTGGTACAACATTAAGAAGACTGTGATACATTAAGGATGCACATTATAATCCCTAGGGCAATCACTAAAAAGTAATTCAAAGACAAAAAACTAAAAATCCAATAGAATAATTAAAAGAAAATAGGAAAAAAT
>NW_004445202.1:3383-4421 GCF_000243295.1 Trichechus manatus latirostris | reverse complement strand
TTCATCAGTAAGTGCTTCAAGTCCTCTTCACTGTCTCAAGCAAGGTTGTGTCATCTGCATATTGCAAGTTGTTAATGAGTCTGCCTCCAATCTTGATGCCCTGTTCTTCTTCATACAGTCCAGCTTCTTGGATTATTTGCTCAGCATACAGATTGAATAAGTATGGTGAAAGGATACAACCAAGTAGGCAAAAGATTTGAACAGATGCCTCACCAAAGTTATAAAAGTAAGCATCTGAAAAAATGCTCAACTTCTCATATCAATGTAGTTGTGTGCACTGAAGTCGATTCCAATTCATACTGACTCTGTAGGACAGAGTAGAACTATCTCATAGGGTTTCCTAGACTGTAGTACTTATAGGAGCAGATAACTAGGTCTTTTCTCCCAAAGATTAGTTGGTGGGTTTGAACCAGCAACCTTTTTGCTTAGCAGCTGAATGGGTAACCATTGTGCCATCAGGGCTCCTTCTTATGTCATTGGGGAATTACAAATTAAAACAGTGAGATACTACTAAACACCTATTAGAATGGCCAAAATTCACAACACTAAATGCTGATGAAAATTTGGAGTAACAGGAACTCTCATTCATTGCTGGTGGAAATACAGAATGGTATAGCCACTGTGGAAAACAGTCTGGCAGTTGCTTATAAAGTGAAACATAGATTTACTGTGTGAGCAAACAATCACACTCCTAGGTATTTATCTAAATTAGTTGGAAACATATGTTCACACAAACACATGCACACAAATGTTTATAGCAGCTTTATTTATAGTTACCAAAATGAAAGCAATCAAGACGTCCTTAAAAGGAGAATAGATAAATGGATAAACTGTGGTGCATGCATATAATGGAATATTATTCAGAGATAAAAAGAAATGAACTCTTGAGCTATGAATGTAAGCATATGAAATGTAAGCTTCGAAAGGTATGAAGGAATCTCACGTGCATATTGCTAAGTTGAAAGAAGCAGTTCTGAAATAAAACTATATACTGTATGATTCCAACTATGTGACATTCTGGAAAAGCTAAAAAGATCA
>NW_004445202.1:0-895 GCF_000243295.1 Trichechus manatus latirostris | reverse complement strand
TCAGTCACTCATGGTTTATTTTCAGAACTCTTAAATGCAATATTACCAATGGTTTCATTCAGAATAACAATGAGAACTAAAGCAAAGAAGCAAATAATAATAAACTTTAGAATAGTAAAAGGAAGACATAGGCTATACTTAACACTTTCCTTGGTTTTCTGTAATTGTTTTTTATTTACAAATACTCATTTTTCCTTATAAAATGAATTTATATATGCATGACTATTTTTTGTATACATACAGAAACACACTATTCACTCAACAATAATTATTTTTTGAAGACACAACAACAACAATATTGTCTAGACACTGTCCAAGGCACTTAATTCAGAAGAAGAGCAAACTGAATTCATAAGCCTAGTTTTATCAGAGGCTCTCCAGATAGTCTAGAAATCCTCAATAGAATGGAGTTATATATCCAATCTCACTCCTTTTTTTCCTAATATTTAAATAACATACTTAAATGTATTATTAACTTTCCTTTTATCTACTCTTTAAGGAAGTTTTCTAACTTGTTGCATTCCATTTCTTGTTGTTACATAGCTTTCAGCTGCATCTTTCAGGAAATGTATCATATTTTAGTAAAAAATGTGATAAAGTTCTTAGATTATAGTAGATACTCAGGAAATGTCTCAGGGAAAATGAATCATGAATTTACATTTCAAATTTAATTCTCCAGAATGGTTACCTTGAGTTAGACAAACTGCAAGGTTTAATGGCACAGTCCTCCAGACTTCCAAGTCTGCTTCAGATTTTTGACAACTGTAAGGAATTAGGGTTCAACTACAAAGTTAAAGGTAAGAGTTCACACAAGACTACCCTCACTTATGACAACAACTGCAAGTTTTAGGAGTTCCCAAAACAACCCTCTGATTTAGTAATTGGCTAGGACTTA
>NW_004445201.1:6924-8296 GCF_000243295.1 Trichechus manatus latirostris | reverse complement strand
CATGGTGGACAGGTTTCAGCAGAGCTTCCAGACTAAGACAGACTAGGAAGAAAGATCTGGTGATATACTTCTGAAAATTAGCCAATGAAAACCTTATGAGTCACAACAAAACATTGTCTGATATAGTGCCTCTTAGGTTGGAAGTCACTACATGATGGCCACAACAATGGACTCAAACATGCCAATGATCATGAAGATGGTGCAGGACAGGGCAACTTTTTGTTATGTTGTACATAGGGTAGCCATAAGTCAGAGCTGACTTGATGACAACTAACAACGGTGTTAAAAATAAAGCACATGACTCAGCTTCATGTTCATGTGTAAGACCCTGAGGGCAAAAGGCCATTCTCCCCATTTTTCCATAGAGTCAATCCCAGGGGTCATACGGGACCATGACTCCCTTCTGGTTTCTACTATAGCAGCATTGGGAGCAATGAAGATTAGCACCTAGGCAGGTACACCATACTCACAGAGGGGGTGGTACTTGGGAAGTATGGGTGTGACTAGGGTACTACCCCTTTGAAACACTGGAAAAAGACAAGAAAGGAAGAATAAGAGAGGACAGTGTGCAAGCCCATGTAAACCACCCGTGAAAAGTCCGAGAAGTAACTGTAATGATGTGAGAGGGAGATCGTGCTGGAACTGAGGGCCAGCATTATCCAGAGTTATCAAAGAAATCCAAGTTATCCCCATTCTGTGATCTCACACTCATTCACACAGACCAGTTGGTGAGGATTGGGTAAATTTGAATTATAATTCATTCATTTTGGAAACACGTATCAAATACCTACTGTGTGTCAGACACTGTGTGAAGCACTGAGGACAAGAAGACAAATAAGACCCAGTCCCTGCCCTCTGAGGACTTATATCATGATAACAAACCTACTCCTTATCTCCACAAGAGGTCTTGCACTGGATATCCCTTAGGCTTTTTTTTAAATTGTGGTAAAATACATATATAACAAAATATTTGGCATTGTAAACATTTTTAAGTGTACAATTCATTTCAGTGGCATTAATTGCATTCAAAATGTTGTGCAACCTTCACCACTATCCACTTTCAAGTTTTTATTACCCCAAACAAGCTCAGTACCTCTTAAGCAATACCTCCTCATTCTCCTCTCCTGTTGATTTTTGGTAACCATTAATAAAATTTTGTCTCTGTACGTTTGCTTATTCTAGCTATTTCAGATAAGTGGGATCATGCAGTATTTTTCCTTTTGTATCTGACTTATTTCACTTAGCACAATGTTTTCAAGGTTCATCCATGTATCAGAACTTCATTTCTCTTTATGGCTGAGTAATATTCCATTGTATGTATATATGACATTTTGTTTGTCCAGTCATCTTTTGATGGACACTTGGGTTGTTT
>NW_004445201.1:4473-5453 GCF_000243295.1 Trichechus manatus latirostris | reverse complement strand
TAACTGATTTTTATGTGTAGATTTTGTACCCTGCAACTTTGCTGAATTCATTTATTAGTTCTAGTAGCTTTCCTGTGATTCTTTGGAATTTTCTATATATATAGGATTATATCTTCTGAGCATGGAGATATTTTTACTTATTCTTTTCTGAGTTGGGTGACCTTGATTTCTTTTTCTTGCTTAATTTTTCTAAATTAAGCTAAAACTTCCAACAACGTTGAGTAGGAGTGGTAAAAGTGGGCATCGTTGTCTTGTTTCTGATCTTAGGTGAAAAGCTTTCAGCCTTTCATTACTGAGTTTGATCTTAGCTGAGGGTTTTTCACAAATGCCCATTATGATGTTGAGGAATTTCTATTCTTTTCTTAGTTTACTGAGTGTCTTTATTATGAAAGGAGCCCTGGTGGCACAGTGGTTAAGAGCTCGGCTGCTAACCAAAAGGTCGGCAGTTTGAATCCACCAGCCGCTCCTTGGAAACCCTTTGGGGCAGTTATGCTCTGTCCTATAGGATCGCTATGAGTCAGGATCGACTCAACGGCAATGGATTTGGTTTTTTGTTTGTTTATTATGGAAGAGTGGTGGATATTGTCAAATGCCTTTTCTGCATCAATTGAGATGATAATGTGGTTCTTTTCCTTTGCTCTATTAATGTAGTGTATTCCATCAATTGGTTTTCGTATGTTGAACTACCCTTTCATCCCTGCAATAAATCCCGCTTGCTCGGGTGTATAATCCTTTTAATATGCTGTTGGATTAGATTTGCTACTATTTTGTCAAGGATTTTTGCATCTATTTCATAATGGATATTGATCTGTAGTTTTCTTGTGAAGTCTTTGTCTAGCTTTTGTATCAGAATTATCTGACCTCATAGAATGAGTTAGGAAGTGTTTCCTCCTCCTATATATTTTTGGAGGTGTTTGAGAAAGATTGGTGTTAATTATTCTTTAAATGTTTGGTATAATTCACTAATGAAGCCATCTGGT
>NW_004445201.1:0-2228 GCF_000243295.1 Trichechus manatus latirostris | reverse complement strand
TTGCATGTGTAGATTCATGTCTTTCATCAAATTTGGGAAGTTTTCAGCCATTACTTCTTCAAATTTTCTTTCTGCCCTCTTCTCTTTCTCTTCTTCTTCTGGGACCCCCATAATGCATATGTTGTTCCGCTTGATAGTATCCCAAATTTCTTAGGCTCTGTTCACTTTTCTTCATTCTTTTTACTTTTTACTCCTCTGACTCGACAATTTTAATTATCCTATCTTCAATTTCACTGATTCTTTCTTCTGCTAGCTCAATTCTGTTGTTGAACGCCACCTGTGAATTTTAAATTTCAATTATTTTACTTTTCAGTTCCAGTTGTCTATGGGGTTTATTTTTATAACTTCTCTTTATCGATATTCTTCTTTTGGTCCTGTACCATTTTCCTGATTTCCCTGAGTTCTTTGTCCATGTTTTTCTTATTTCTTTAAGCATATTCAATTTTGTTGTTTTAAAATATTTGTCTAGTAAGTCTATTATCTGGGCTTCCTCTGGGATGATTTCTGTTGCTTTATTTTGTTCTTTTCAAAGGGCCACCTTTTCCTGTTTCTTTGTATGTCTTTTGACTTTTTTGTTTGCTTAAAACAGGCTATTTGAATATTATAATGTTGTGACTCTGGAAGTCAGATTCTCCCCTTCCTTCAAGGTTTAATTTTTGAAGACTATAGTAGTCCATTTGTCTCTATTTTTGCAAAGACTGCCTTCCTATGTGTGGCCACTGAAGTCTCTGCTCCTTAGCTTGTTTTCAGCTAGTGTTCTGACAGATATTTCCTTGAATGCCAGGGAAAAACAAACAGACAGACAAGCAAACAAAAACAAAAAATCATTATCATTCGTTGTAGATTGGCTCTGTGCCAGGGCCCTTCTTCAACACTTAGCCAGGCTTGCACTGAGCCTAGAGATTAGACTGAGGTGACAGTGTAGGGTTTTCTCAGGTAATTTCTGAGCATACTTCTTGCCTTGGGCATGCATGTGGCTTTCCAGTTCCCCTATATACATGGAACTTTTGAAAGCTTTAATTTCTGAAACTCTGTCTCTGGTTTCTCCTTCCAGTCTCTAGGGGCCTATTTTACAGCTGAATTTCACTCTTTAGTCCCAGGTGGCTACAGGTGGTTACAACCTTCAGGCATTACCCACCACCCTTCTTCCCTGATAGGCTCTAAGACAGGCCAAAATAAGACAAGCACATTGCTTCAGTCCTTCAGGCAGCCCCAAAACAGGTTAGAACAGACACACACACAATAATTTGTGAATAAAATCTGCTCTGCTCCATCTAAATCCAAGGACCAGTTCCCTCTCTGGGAATGTGAGCCATTGCTGCTTTAAGATGGCCACTCTTGTCAGGGAGGGGATAGGGTGCAGGTGGGTAGAAAACCAGAGCTTCCCTACCATTTATATGATGACTTTTACTTGATTCAGTGTTCAGTTAGTTTCTGTAACACTTTCACTGTTTTTTAGAGTTCTGAAAAAAGGTGATTCTGCTAGTTTCTGGTTTTTTTTTTTGGTGTTTTTGTGGAAGTTTGAGAACGTGTAGCTGTTCATACCACTGTCTTATTCCTTAGGCTTTTGCCCAAATGTTCCCACAAAGATTGTACTCTGCACAGAGACTATGATGTGACTGGCACTTCTAGAGTTGTGCAGTGCACAGCCTGCACAACTGCATATGGTGGCTCTGTTTATCCACATATTCTTCACCTAAAATGCTTTTCTCTGCAACTCTGATTTCCAATACCTTCCAGATGCATCTCTTAACTCCTCTGTCCGTCCTTGTCTGACCATACCCAACCCATGAGGTTTCTCTTTCTTTAGATCTCCTTTGGGATGTTATGTCTGTAGTGGTAACCTGAAAATTAAACTGGGCCTTCCTGGGCCCTTTCTTGTTCAGTGTTTTCTTTTACTATTATTTTAGTCTTGTGTTCCTATTTAGCTTTTTGGCAGCCTGAATCTTATCTCCTTGCATGGTTTTCAGCTCTAAGGGTAGGAACTTTCTCCTATCCATCTTTGTGTCTCCACACAGGGCTTTGCACATAATTGAAATTCAATAGGACCAAAGAAGAAAGTGCTACTTAAAATGAGAGGCCTTTTAAAGAGTGAAAGATGCCAGTTGAAATGGAGTGTCTGTGACAAAAATCTTCAGTCAATACATTTTTCAAATTCTTTCAGTTGTTGAGTCTCAAATATTTATGCTAATGAAAACCAGGAAAAGTACAGATGTTGGAAATTTACC
>NW_004445200.1:6201-7714 GCF_000243295.1 Trichechus manatus latirostris | reverse complement strand
TCCCTGCTAAGTACAATTATAAATCCTAGAATCCTAATGGGTAAGAGAGGATTTTAAAAGTATGCTGAGTGGTGGTAAGAAGGTGAGCTAGCTTGGGATCCAAGACTGGAGGAACAGAGAGCAGCAAGGTGTCTTGAGCCGCGCCCTCCCAAAAAACAGAGGAAGGTGGGGTAGTTCCCAAGCCCCAATCTAGCAACAGATGACAGCCCAGGTAGACTCATTTCTTCTCCAGACAGAATGTCTTCCCCTCTGACAACATCAGGCAAGCCCAACGCCATCACAAGAACAGTGGATTTGGAATCCTACTCATAGTAAATGGTCAAGAGAAACTCCTTCCCTGCAGAACTTAACATTCTCCTCCCCTCCCCCCAACAAAAGGGCAGATGGGCAGGAGAGGAACCCAGTCATAGCAAGCAGCTCCCCAGGAAGCCTCTTTTACCCCATAGCCAGAGACTCCAGAGAATCCTTTCCCCCTCCAGAAGTGTCAAAACAAACAGATGGAGATGGTAGGAGAAACCTAGCCACAGCAAGTTTCTTGGCTGGGAAAGCCCTCCCTCCCTGTCCAGATGCTCCAGGATGGATGGGTGGAACCATAAAGAGGGACACAGAAACAAAAAGTAGACCAGCCCAGGAAGCCTCTGACCTTGCAGGTCTGTAGACGCCTTTTCCTGTGCACAGACACAAGGTAGCTGTGGGAAAGGCGGAGGAGGGGAACCAGAAACAGAATTCAGCCACTTGCCTTCTCCACTGAGAGACATGCAGTTGCCTGGCCTGGGGAGACCCTTTCCTTCTCTTCAGGAAGCACAGCAGAGACCAAGGGGTGCATCAGTGGCAACAGATAAACCAAACAGACCAAAGTAACACTGCAAGCCTCTAAAATTTAAACTGCCTTTGAAATCAAAAGCCAATAAATGAAGGCAAAGACCAGTGTGCTAAATCTAAACAAGGTGACTGCCTGATAAAATAATGGCTTTAAATAGGACCCAGAGTCTGCTAACATAATATACAAGATGTCCCGGATGCAACTGAAAACCACCTGTCATACCAAGAACTAAAAAATTGCAACTTGAATAAAAATAGACGATTAACTGATGCCAAGACCAAGATGATTCAGATGTTGGAATTATATGACAAGGACTTCAAAACAGCCATCATAAGAATGCCTCAACAATTGTAAATTCTCTGGGAACAAATTAAGAAATATTTAAAAATCTCAGGTAAGAAAGAGAAGTTATTTTTAAAAAGCAGAAATTGTAGAACAGAAAAATACAATAACTTAAACTTAATTTAAAAAAAAAAAAACTTCTCGAACGGGCTCAATAGGAAGAGTGGAGATGACAAGATAGAATCAGTGAACTTGAAACAGGGAATGATAAAAAAAATCTTAGAACATCACAAAGCAAGAATGGACAATAAAAAGAGCAGAAATGTGGGTAAATACAATAGACTACTTTTTCTCATGAGTTTTTCAAATTATATTTAATAATTGAAACAAAAATTATAACACCATCAA
>NW_004445200.1:2917-4598 GCF_000243295.1 Trichechus manatus latirostris | reverse complement strand
AAAAAAAAAAAAAAACTCCAAGCACAGTATGATTTCACTGGAAAATTCTACCAACATTTAAAGAAGGATTAACGCCAATTTTACACAGTCTCTTCCAGAAAATAGAAGAGGAAGGAATACTTCCCAACTCATTTTATGAGGCCATTATAAAATGGCCAAAATCAGACAAACACAATACAAATAAAGAAAACTACAGACCAATATTTCTCATGAACTTAGACACAAAAATTTTCAATAAAATATTAGCAAACCAAGTCCAACAATGTATAAAAAAATTATACACTATGACCACGTGGGATTTATAACAGGTTAAGGCTACTTCAACATTCCAAAAGCCGTCAATGTAATTCACTACATGGGCAAACTAAATTAAAAAAAAGTTTATGCAATCATATCAATTGACATGAAAAAAAAAGCATTTGACAAAATCCAACACACAATTATGATAAAAACTCTCAGCAAGTTAGCAATATGATACAATTTGGTACAAAAAACCTACAGCTAACATCATTACTTAGTGAGGAAGGATTAATGCTTTCTGCCTAAGATCAAGCACAAGGAAAGTACGTCCGTTCTCATGACTCTGATTCAACATAATAGTGCAAGTCCTAGCCACAGTACTAAGGCAAGAAAAAGAAATAAAAGCTATACACTTGGGAAAGGAGGAAATAAAACTGTATGTATTTCCAAACAGAAAATCCCAAGGGAAATCGAAATTCAAAACACAATACCATTTACAATCACTCCAAAGAAAATGGAAAATGTATGTTTGCATTTAACAAAACATGTGCAGGGTCTTTTTTATGAGAAATCACAAAATGACAATGAAAGTAATCAAAAGAGCCCTTAATAAATGGAGAAACATACCACGTTCATGGATTGGAAGACTCAACATTAAGAAGGACATCAATTCTACACAAATCAATCTATAGGTTTAATACAATTCCTGTCAAAATCTTGTACACAGACCAAGAGGCAGTCGTTTGAACAGAACAAGGGGCTACTTACTGCGTGGTTTAAAATCAGGAAAGGTGTGCATCAAGTTTGTATCCTTTCACCATACTTATTCAATCTGCATACTGGGTAAATAATCTGAGAAGCTGGACTATGTGGAGAAGAACATGGCATCAAGATTGGAGGAAGACTCATTAACAACCTGGGATATGCAGATGACATGACCTTGCTTGCTGAAAGCAAAGAGGACTTGAAGCACTTATTGATGAACATCAAAGATTACAGCCTTCAGTACGGATGACACCTCAACATAAAACAAAAATCCTCACAACTAGACCAATAAACATGAAGATAAATGGAGAAAATATTGAAGTTGTCAAAAATTTCATTTTACTTGGATCTACAATCAATGCCCACGGAAGCTGCAGGCAAGAAATCAAACAACGTTATTGCATTGGGCAAATCTGCTGTAAAAGAACTCTTTCAAGTGTTGAAAAGCAAAGATGCAACTTTGAGGACTAATGTGTGCCTGACCCAAGTCATAGTACTTTCAGTTACTTCATATGCATGCAAAAGCTGAACAATGAAGAAGGAAGACCAAAGAAGCAAGGTGGTAGACGTAGATAAACTTATTCTATAAATAATGTGGAAAGGCACAGGCCATAGAATAGTTAAAACAATCTTGACAAATAGAATAAAATGGAAAGAATCGCTCTATCTAATATTG
>NW_004445200.1:0-1544 GCF_000243295.1 Trichechus manatus latirostris | reverse complement strand
ATAGATGAGTGAGCACTTACAGCGCTGCATTTGTTTGTTGAAACATCTCAACTGGTATTCCATCAATTCCTGGAGGCTTGTTTTCCACCAATGCCTTCAGTGCAGCTTGGACTTCTTCCTTCAGTACCATCAGTTCCTGATCATACGCTACCTCCTGAAATGGTTGAACATCAACCAATTTTTTTTGGTATAATGACTCTGTGTATTCCTTCCATCTTCTTTTGATGCTTCTTGCATCATTTAATATTTTCCCCATAGAATTCTCCAATATTGCAACTAAAGGCTTGAATTTTTTCTTCAGTTCTTACAGCTTGAGAATGCCAAGCATGTTCTTCCCTTTTGCTTTTCTATCGCTAGGTCTTCACACATGTCATTATAATACTTTATTTTGTCTTCTTGAGCTGCCCTTTGAAATCTTCTGTTCAACTCTATGACTTCATCATTTCTTCCTTTCACTTTAGCTACTTGATATTCAAGAGCAAGTTTCAGAGTCGTTCTGACATTCATTTTGGTCTTTTCTTTCTTTCCTGTCTTTTTAACAACCTCTTGCTTTCTTCACGTATGATACCCTTGATGTTACTCCACAACTGGTCTGGTCTTCGGTCATTAGTGTTCAATATGTCAAATCTATTTTTCAGATGGTCTCTAAATTCAGGTGGGATATACTCAAGGTCATACTTTGGCTCTCACGGACTTGCTCTAATCTTCTTCCATTTCAACTGCAGCTTGCATATGAGCAATTGATGGTCTGTTCCTCAGTCGGCCACTGGCCTTGTTCTGACTGATAATATTGAGCTTTTCCATCATCTCTTCCCATAGATGTAGTTGATATGACTACATGCCATGCATCTGTCAGTTTGTCGCACTGTGGGTGCTTGTGCGTTTCTGTGATGCTGGAAGCTACATCACTGGTATTCAAATACCAGCAGGGTCACCCATGATGGGGTCACCCATGATAGAAAGGTTTCAGCTGAGCTTCCAGAGTAAGACAGACTAGGAAGAACCACCCTGTGGTCTACTTCTGCAAAGAATTAGTCAGTGAAAACCTCCTTATGAATAGCAGCAGAACAGTCTCATATAATGCCAGAAGATGAGCCCCTCAGGTTGGAAGGCACTCAAAATACCACTGGGGAAGAGCTGCCTCCTCAAAGTAGAGTCGAACTTAATGACGTGGATAGAGTCAAGCTACCTTCATTTGCTGATGTGGCACGACTCAAAACAAGAAGAAATAGCTGCAAACATCCTCTAATAATTGGAACGTGGAATGTATGAAGTACGAATCTAGGAAAATTGGAAATTGTCAGAAATGAAATGGAATGTATAAACATCCATATCCTAGGCATTAGTAAGCTGAAATTGACTGGTATTGACTGTTTTTAATCAGGCAATCATATGGTCTGCTATGCTGGGAATGAGAACTTGAAGATGAATGGCACTGCATTCATTGTCAAAAAGAACATTTCAAGATCATAGTATAACATCCATACACCTACCAGAAGACCAGTTAATATGACTATTATTTAAATTTACACACCAACCACTAA
>NW_004445199.1:6404-7723 GCF_000243295.1 Trichechus manatus latirostris | reverse complement strand
TGCTACAGGCATGAGCTACAAGTACATGCTGTTTTCGTTGCTGCTGGCATTTTTACAGTTGCTAATTTTGTCAGATTTTTGGTGTTTTAGCTACCGTATTGTGGTAATTAGTATTTGTGAACCTATATCAATAACTTTTTTGAGACTGAAGTAGTAATTAAGGGAAAAGAGGGATAAAAATCAAAAAGACTTTTGCTCAGTTACTAATAAGGTAACTAATAATGTAATTCAATATTGTGATTGTTGTTGCAGGCCGTCGAGCCAATTCTAACTTACAGCGACCCTATAGGGCAGAGCAGAACTGCCGTATAGGGTTTCTAAGGAGCGGCTGGTGGATTTGAACTGCTGATCTTTTGGTTAGCAGCTGAGCTCTTAACTACTAGACCACCAGGGCTACAATTCAATGTAGAGAGATTTTATAAAACAATTTTGTTGTTCGTATTCATATAATCTCAGAAATATTATATTTAAGCAATTAACTACTATATTTTTCACACATTATTTTTCCATGATTAAAACCGATGATGTAAATACATTTGGGCTGTGCGTATGAGATTGTCATTTAAAGGTATAATTTTAATTTTGCCAGTTGTTTATGCCCCCACTTTTGCCATTATATTTGGTGATATATAGGAATTACGATTTACGAGTAATAGTACAAAAAACATTACTAAGGATTCTGTACGGTCTGGTACAGAAGGAGGCCCATGGGGCGGGTGACACCAACCCCAGTGATGCCACTGGCTGTGGCCCAAGGTTTAATATCACAACTGCAGATCAAAGCGCTGCTATCAGCCTTTCCCTTGGGCTTTGGGGCAACACTGCTGTCCATTTCCAGTTCTGGTTTTGGTGCTTGGTTTGTACTTTTTTTTTTTTTTTTTTAAAAGGAGATTTCCCCGACCTCCTGCAAACACGACAATCCAAAAGTATGTTTCCTTCAAGATCTAGGTGTGTCAAAGTAAATGGGGGTGATCTACAAAGTGCCTATGATATCATCATGCTAAGAACAGATTCATTTAAGGAATTCATTTAAGGAATATTTTGAGCATTAACACCGTTTTGGGAAACCTTAGTGAAATTGAGGCAGGTGGACCTGATGGCGAGGCAGTGGTAGTGCCCAGTGCATGCCCCTTGGAGATGCTGAGATGTTGTGTTGACTCTGTTGAGTGGTTGTGACTTGGTGACGAGTGATTTGTGATCTGGGAGGCCACATGCCTTTGGACCAAGTGCGAATTCAGGTATGGCTTCATGCTGTCATTCCATCCCTGTCCCCTCAGCTTTTCACTCCAATCAGCTCTTCTGATTATACTTTTTCAAGA
>NW_004445199.1:2528-4100 GCF_000243295.1 Trichechus manatus latirostris | reverse complement strand
TGCTGATGCTGCTGTCCAGGGAGCACCGGTAGAGTGGTCCTTCAGGAATACTTTTATTAATGACTCCTGTTCACCAACTGTTTCTGCACTGTTGGCACAGATGATGGGGATATTCAAAATGGAATTTGAGGGAAGGATGGCTGCAGTCAGCTCCCTCACTCATTAGGGTCTCCGTTTCCCCACCTAAACAGGAAGTGGTTTGGTGCTTGGACCAGGTCAGGGCTTGCAAACTCGAATCCTGGAAGTGTCCAGGCAGTCAATGAAGACGAGAGAAGCAGGCCAGAGAGCCCATGCTGAGACTCAGCTCATGGCAACAGGTGCCATATGAGTGTGTGGGGTCAGTGTTGCGAAGTAGGCAACATCATCACCCTTCTATAGAAGAAGAAACAGGCTCAGTGTGAGTAGATAATGGGTTCAAGGTAATTCAGCTAGTATGTAAAAGAGCCCAGACGCAAATCGAAGTGGGTCTAATTCTGAAATCTAAGTTCTTTCCCCTATTCAACGTTGTCTCTGACCATGTCCCACCCCTAGGTCATGGCAAGGGCCTTTACAAATGGTTTGAGGACTGAGGAGGTGTGGGGAAGTATGCAGAGCCCTCATGGGGACTTGTAGATTTTATATCTGCAATTGTTTTCTACTGCTATTATGGGGCAGAGCCATAGGCACAGGGCAAATTCAGACTAAGGATGGCCAGGGTTTGCTAAATGCTCCCAGTTCTGCTTTACCAGGTTTAGTTCTCCTATTTCTCTATTACCAGCTTTTCACCCAGGTTTCTTGCCTAGGAGCAAATCAAGCCTTACTTAGAAACGAAAATGCAGCTTCTTGTCTGAGTCACAGGATAACAAACAGGATAAATTAGAGTTAGGTCTGCATGAGCTTGGGCTTCTCCTGCTAATGAAGCAAGCACAAGCTAGAAATCTGCCGCCAATTTAGGAAAATGGTCTCTGTCATGGTCTGTAGCACACTTGGTAAGGTTACTCGCTTTTATATTTGTGGTAGCCTCAAGCTCCCAAGTGTCTGTTTCAGATTGCTCATCTATTCTTTTTAAAATTTGACTAAGACTAAGAACAGTCACACCATACTGCCCATCTGACATCATGCAGAGTATAAGGAAGCGTTACAGATTGCAGCCCTGCAAATTCAACCTACTTAGAATTTAGGATACTAACAAGGTATGACAGACAGATCACATTTGTTCATAAATCTCCAGACTCATTTTAGACCATGGTTGGCTCAACATCCATTAATCTTTTGATTTAATAGGGACATAGGCTGATTTGAACTCTATTTTCACTTCTTTTCTATGCATTGCCACCAGATTGGCCAGAGATGAGGGATGAGGAAGAGAAGCCGAGGGCAAATACGTGGATGAGACTGTTCCCCTTACCCACTACTATTCTTCTAAAAGTATTAGTTCTTTTAGCTCAGCATTGGTTTCTATTTTTCCCAGTCTATTTTACAGCTATGTATGCCCAAGTGATTAAGTTCTGGCTGATGAGATGCAAGAGTGTCCTGTAGGAGTTTCCAGAAATCTTCCTTAAGAGAAAACTGGCAGATGTCCTTGGCATATTT
>NW_004445199.1:0-980 GCF_000243295.1 Trichechus manatus latirostris | reverse complement strand
AATTTCAACAGCAGATTAGACACAGCCAAGAGAGAGTTAGTGACTGGAAAACAGGACAGTAGAAAATATCCAGACTGAAGTAAAGAGAAAAAAAGAAGGTGTAAAATATAGAAAGGAGAATAAGATACATATGGGACACAGTGAAAAGCTTTAACATAGGTGTAATTGGAGTCCCAGAAAGAGAAAAGGGAGAGTTTGTGACAGAAGCAGTATTTGAAGCGATATATATACCTGAGAATTTGCCAAAACTGATGAAAGGCTACAATAATCCATAGATTCAAAAAGTTCTGTAACCTCAAACAGAATGAATAGAAAGAGAACTTTACCTATTTTACCTCATGGTAAAACTGACAAAGACAAAGAGAAAACCTTAAAAGCTACCAGAGAAGAAAGATACATCAAAAGAACAACAATCAGATTAATGACTAACTTTTCAACAGAAATGATGAAAGCCAGACAGAATGTAAAGATATCTTTAAAGTTTTGACAGAAAGTAGCTACTAACCTAGAAATATATACCCAGTAATAATATCCTTCAAAAATAAAGGTAAAATATAACCGTTTTCAGACAAACATAAGAAATATGTCACCCACAAGCCTACAGTAAAAGAAATACTTGAAGTTTGTGGTAGAAAGAAAATCACGCCAGAAGAAAACATGGAAATGCAAGAAGAGATAAAAATCACCAGAAATGGTAAATATATATATTAACATGAATGAATATTGACTGTACAAAAACTAATAATAATGTGTTTTGAGGATTAAAGTATCTGTGTAATTAAAAACGCACAGCAATAAAAATACAAAAGGGGTCGTGGCGAATGAATTAAACTGCTGTAATTGCCTAGCATTGTCAGGGAAATGGTACAAGTCATAACTCATTTTAGACTGAAATAAGTCAAGGACACATGTTGAAACCTCTAGCATGACTAAATAAAATATATATAACTAAAAAGGTCACCACACCACCCATTGCTGTC
>NW_004445198.1:5083-7666 GCF_000243295.1 Trichechus manatus latirostris | reverse complement strand
GATTCAGAAGAAATTTTCATATTAGTTGTAAGAGTTGAGGGAAAGTTTTCTCAGTGTAGCTGAAAATGTTTTGGCAGAGTACTGCAAAACAACAGAAAACTATTAATCAATGATGAAATGAAATATATCCTATTTTGAAACCCAATGTTTTAATTCAAATCAAAAACAGCCAAGGAGGAAGGGAAGGAGAGAGAAAGGAAGAGGGGGACAGAACTGGGCTAAAATCTGTCCAAATCCATGATAGATGGAATCTACCCTAAGGATTTGGGAAGCTTTGTCATTAAGATCTTTAGCCTGCTATGGAGATGAGCCATTCACCTGCTGGTTTTCGCCTTTTCTAGAGACTTTCTGAATTCTTTCTCACCTTTGTTTTATAGCATACATTACAAAAAACAAAAACAAAAACACTCACTGCCCAAGAGTCCACATTTAGGTAGAGTCTGTTCTTTCTGCTTGTGCTTTCTCAGTTTTTGTATATGCAAGATTCCTAGGGTCATTCTCAACATTTTAGTTAAAAGATAGGTTCCGAAGGATTCAGGTGCAGCTGGACTTCAAGAGGGAAAACCAGCCAATTCAGGGCTGTCGCGGGGGGTGGGGAGGGTCTCTTGGAAGATGGAGTTCATTCTACATGGATTCTACTATTGTTAAGGGCATATTCAGCTGATCTTCCTGAGGTTATATCCGCAACTTTATTCAGCTTTCAACTTCAACCAACCAAGAATATTAAGACCACCTGCAGCAAATATAATCTGACCATTCCTGCAAATGCAGATTTCTTAACTACCAAACTAAAAGAGAATTGAAAGCCTAGACAGAATTTATTCAATTTCTTTTATTCCTGCCTGATGATTCCCATCTGCTATCTCCTGTTCCGTTCTGTTGTACATACGGTCACTATGAGTCGGAACGAACTCGACGGCACCTACAACAACAATAATCTCCTGCACAGATTCACTTTTATATTCTAAATAATGGCACCTCTTCTCTTTTCACAGGAACTGTAGAAGTCCTGAGAGTCAGTACAGCATATCAAGTATCGATATATTAAGTACTGAATTAAATAGTTAAGGTCGAAAGAAAATTGCAAACCAGCACTGTCCTGGTCAATGTGGTAGCCACTAGGCATGTGTATATTTAGATCTAAATCAATCAAATTAAATAAAATTAAAAATTCCGGTCTTAGATTGCACTAACCTCAGCTCAAGTGCTCAATAATGGCTACTCATGGACAGTGCAGATTTAGAAAACTTCCATCATGCAGATGGAGTCCTTGGGTGGTGCAAATGGTTAACACATTCTGCTGCTAACCAAAAGGTTGGAGATCTGTGCCTACCCAGAGGCACCTTGGAAGAAAGTCCTGGTGATCTACTTCCAAAAAATCATCCATTGAAAACCCTATGGAGCACAGTTCTACTCTGACACACATGGGGTCACCACAACTCAGAATCCACTTGACAGCAACTGGTACTGGTATCACTGCAGAAAGTTCCATTGGATGATTCTGTTTCTAGAAACTTGAAACTCCACCTCTGAAAAGTAATTGAATCTTTATATTATAATCCATGCTTCTGTTAGGAGACAGTCAGATAGTGGTAACAAAGCATCCTGAACAGTAAAGTGACAAGGAAGGTTCAGGGATTAAATGGATTAAAAAAAAAAAAGGAAGAAAGAAGGGAGGGAGGGATGGAGGAAAAGAGGATGGAAGAAAGAAAAGGAGGGAGAAGTGAAGGAAGGAAGAAAGAAGGAACATTCTATGGATCAGGGCCCTTCTCACATGTTGTTGTGTGCCATCGAGTCAATTCCAACTCATAGCGAACCTACATGAGAGAGGAGAACTGCTCCATAGGGTTTCCAGGGAGTGACTGGTAGATTTGAATCACGGACCTTTTGGTTAGCAGCCTGGGCTCTTAACCACTATTCCACCAGGGCTCCTTCTCACATATATTACTATATTAAATTTTAATGACAAACATTGGGAGTAAGATTGTTTGATTCCAAGTAAAATACTCCCTCCTCTAATATTCAACTGCTTCCTTTCGGATAACTTAACTAATTATTCTACTAAATTGATCTGTTAAGCTGTAACTATGCAACCATAACCTAATCTTACTGGGGTAAAAGGAAAAAAAGAAGGCTGGTTCTTTCTGCTGGGATACATGCCTATAACTAGGCCAGGGGAAGTGACCAGGCATTGCAACCTGCAGAATTTTAATTAAGATAGCGCATGGATATAACAGAATTTTTCACACTCCTTATGATCATATAGACAAGACCCAAAAGTTCATTTCTCTAAGTGGATATTTCTCTGCAAGAGCATATCTCTAAAATAATATTACTACTGCATATTAGACGCAGGAGTATGATTTATTGTAATTCGTGATGAAAATTTCACTTCAAGCTTCCCCTGATAAGCATAGTCTAAGCCTCATAGGTGTAGAGCAAACACATTTTTATGAACTGGACATTATGATGAATTTCCTTTACCTTAGCTTTTATACCTGTGTAACTATTCCACAATTTTCATACACCTGAGGTTAAAGATCTGCTTGCAGGCCTTGAGACAACGCTAGAGGACAAACTTAC
>NW_004445198.1:3200-4543 GCF_000243295.1 Trichechus manatus latirostris | reverse complement strand
GTAGGGTGCCTTTTACTAATATTTTTTATTGAGATATAATTCACATACCATAAAATTCATCCTTTAAAAGTGTAAAATTCAGTGGTTTTAAACAAAAGTTTAAAACCATGACCAGTGTCTAATTAAGGAACATTTTCATCAACCCAAAAGAAACCCCGTACCCATTAGCAGCCTCTTTCTATTCCTCCCACCCCTCAGGCCCTGAGCATGCATCCCCTTAGTTACTCATTTACTTTCTGTCTCAATGGATTTGTCTACTCTTGACATTTCATATAAATAGAATCTTGCAAGATATGACCTTTTGTGTCTGGTTTCTTTCACTTAGAAAGCATAAGATTTCCAAGGTTTATCCGTGTTGTGGCATGTATCAGTACTTTATTCCTTTTTATGGCTGGATGGTATTACATTGTATATGACTATACTGCGTTTTGTTTCTACATTCAACTGAGTCATCAGTGGGGCTGATCATTTGTGTTGTTCCCATGTTTTGGCTATTGTGAATGATGCTGCTATGAATATTTGTGTGCAAGTTTTTGTGTGGACATTTGTTTTCAATTATTTTGGGTATATACCTAGAAGTGAAAATGCTGGGTCATAATGGTAACTCTATGTTTAACTTTTTGCTATCTGCCAAACTGTTTTCCAAAGCATATGAGGGTTCCAGTTTATCCACATCCTCATCAACACTTCTTATTTTCCTTTCTGTTTATTTATTTTTTTGTGTTGGCAATACTAGTGACTGTGAAGTGGACTCCCATTACAATTTTGATTTATACTAAAATAATTATGCTACTAAGCATGCTTTCATGTGCTTATTAGCCATTTCTGTATCTATTATTCAAATAATTTGCTCATTTTTAAATTGGGCTGTTAGTCTTTGTATTGTTAAGCTAAACTAGTATTGTACTTTATATATTCTGAATACTGGATTCTTATCAGATATATGATTTGCAAATATTTTCTCCCATTCCATGACCTTTGAAGCACAAGTTTTAAACTTTGATGAAGTCCAGTTAATCTTATCTTTTGTCACTTGTGCCTTTGAACAATCCAAGTTAACAAAGGTTTCTGCTTAGCTTTTCTTTTGAGTTTTACAATTTTAGTGTTTCTATTTAAGTCTTTGATTAATTTTGAGTTACTTTTTGTATCTGGTGTGAGGTAGGGGTTCAATTTCATTCTTTTGCATGTGGAGATCCAGTTGTCCCAGCACCATTTGTAGAAAATACTTTTTTCCCCTTTGAGTTACTTTGGTACCCTTGTCAAAAATTAATTGGCCATAAATGTAAGGCTTTATTTCTGAACTTTGAATTATATGTCATTAATCTATATGTCTATCCTTATGC
>NW_004445198.1:1739-2679 GCF_000243295.1 Trichechus manatus latirostris | reverse complement strand
GTGCAGCACCTCGTTGACATGTTTTAATAGTCATCAGGAAATGAAACACTTAAAATAATTACTGACATAGGTCAATAGTATCTCTACAATTTTAAAGAGTGCATTCTGAGAGGTTAAGTTACTTGTCTAAGTTCTCATGAATAGTAAGCGATCTATCTAAGATGGCATCCAGGTGCAGATCCCTTCAAGGTACATTTCATTTCAGTTACCTCTTCACATGTGTCATGTCCCAACAATAAAGTTCTGGAAAGGGCACAGTGTTAGGACATAATGGAGCAGAGTCAGTTTTGCTGCTGTTTCTGCATTTCTCTGCTAATGTGGAAGAGACATGACAAAATCTATCTTCCAATAGTCTAATAAGATGGAAATGATTTTAAAAAAATGGCACTGTGATCAAATTCTTTAATCTCCACCTCACTTGATTCTATTAAGTTTGAGTCAGGTCAAATTTTTTAAGCTAATGTGCTGTTGTTTTATTTAAAGCCCAAAAGAATTTGATTTACGATTTGGAGAGAAGGATATATAGTTTATAAATGAACATATGTTTAATGTATAAGATTCTGTTTACAACTGTTCTGTAAAACTCATAATCATTTGCTTGATTGCATACATATTGTTTCAAATAATCGTTAATACTTATCAGAAGTAATGAGCTCAAACTTTATGTCCATGCATTGTTAGACACTAACTTCCTTAGAAGAGTCCTATCCACAGTCAATATTTTCATAACATACTTATCAATAAAATTCGTGGTCTTACTGAAGCTAGTTAATTCTTACCTCTGTGGCAAAACTAAGAATATGATTCTGACTTCAATATTTGCTAACAACGATTCCCTATTTATGGATATTAGATTCATGTTTAACACTAAATTTAGTTTAGCCCCAGGCATAAATGGACTACATTTGTTCCTTTTGTCTGTCACGCCAATTACTACCAA
>NW_004445198.1:0-1032 GCF_000243295.1 Trichechus manatus latirostris | reverse complement strand
GAATGGGAGGGTTTGGGGAGAAGAAAAGGAAGCTTGATGAAATGGGAAAGAGATTGGAAGTAGAGCAAGGTAATGACATCAGCCTTTACAAAACTGGATAAGAGGAGTAAATGGGAAAGACACAGGGATAAGAAATTATACATATGGGAAGTCCTTACATTTCCCCTTGTTCTAAGACAGATCTGACGTCTCTAACTCCTTACCAGTAAACACCCCCAAATCCGACGAGGTTATACATGTTTTCTCTCTTCTCCCATTGCAAGAGCTTATACTTAGCTTCTTCTTTTATCCTTTGTGACAGGAGGTTGTTAATGTGACTTTCTTGTCTACTACATTGTGATACATAAAGACTGAGGCTGTATCTTACTTGATTCCATAGCCACAGAATATAGCACAGGTTCTGACACTTAGTATGCTCAAAACATTACTACAAGGTAATGCATGAGATTTGGATGCAGGGATATTCCAAAAAGGTGCCATTTTGCTTGGAGAGGAGAAGTGGCTTTCTGTTCTGTAATGAGTATGCCTTGTGCAACATTTTTTGGCACTGGGAAATGAATGTCAGGAAAGGCCTTAATCTAATATTCATTCGTTCATTTTTTTAATTGCCCAATTGCCAAACCTTGTTTTCTGTGATGACAGAGAAGCAGGAAGAACTTCCTATTAAGCTGAAATTGATGTTCGAAGTAAAGGTACTCAGCACTAAATCTGAATTAGTAATCAGCTAATTAGATCAGTCCACATGCTTGATGGTGATGTTTTAGTTAACATTTTCTTTCATCAGCTAATGATGCAATCCACTAAGCTTGTCTTTTTCACTTTAAACTTCTTCTTAAATGTGACATCATCTAATCATCTTTTAGCAAAATACCTAAAAAAGAGATTTTTGTATTTTTAGATCTAAACATAATATTTATTTTTGTAAAGAGAATTCACTTAACCCCTTCTTTACTTTTCTCTCTTCTGCACCAAGATTGCATGAAGTTATAACCACGTTGTTACCTAAATTCAAAAGCCATAGACACTTCATAG
>NW_004445197.1:6956-7736 GCF_000243295.1 Trichechus manatus latirostris | reverse complement strand
TATACCAAAAAGAATTGGTCAAAGTTCAACCATTTCAGGAGGTAGCATATGATCAAGAACGGATGGTATTGCAGGATGAAGTCTAAGCTGTCCTGAAGGCATTGGTGAAAAACAAGACTCCAGGAATTGATCGAATACCAATTGAGACGTTTCAACAAAGGGATGCACCACTGGGAGTGCTCACTCATTTATGTTAAGAAATTTGGAAGACAGCTACCTGGCCAATTGATTGGAAGAGATCTATATTTGTGCCCATTCCAAAGAAAGACGATCCAACAGAGTATGGAAATTATTCAACAATATCATTAATATTACACACAAGTAAAATTTTGCTGAAGATCATTCAAAAGCAGTTGCAGCAGTACATCAACAGGGAACTGCCAGAAATTCAAGGCAGATTCAGAAGAGGACATGGAACAAAGGATATCATTGCTGATGTCAGATGGATCCTGGCTGAAAGCAAAGAATACCAGAAAGATGTTTACCTGTGTTTTATTGGCTATGTATAGGCATTCGACTGTGTGGGTCATAACAAATTATGGATAACATTACAAATAATGGGAATTCCGGAACACTTAATTGTGCTCGTGAGAAACTGTACACAGACCAAGAGGTAGTTGTTCGAATAGAACAAGAGGATACTGCGGGGTTTAAAGTCAGGAAAGATGTGTGTCAGGGTTGATTCCTTTCACCATACTTTTCGATTTGTATGCTGAGCAAATAATCCAAGAAGCCAGACTATATGAAGAAGAACATGGCATCAGGATTGCAAGAAGACTC
>NW_004445197.1:3212-4262 GCF_000243295.1 Trichechus manatus latirostris | reverse complement strand
CCAAAAGTACATACAATACCACAGAACAGTATAAGTTAAAAGTAGAGTGAAAGTTAATAGAACAACAAGAGACAGGGTGGGTGATAGAACTCTGTATAAGACTAAAAATGTAGATCATCATGACCATCCAGAAAAGGGTGAGACAAATATTTGACTTTGAGCTTCCTAAGGAAATTTTGACTGTTTTTCCAGTACTCACAATGCCCATGAAATAAAAATATACCAGTTTTTCAGGAGAAGTACAAATGTTCTTGGGCCAAAGATCAGGCTGGAATGTATCTTACTTCAAGAGCCTTATAAAGAGGATGTTTACAAGGTCAAGAACAATTTCCTTAACAACACATTTTTCCATTGTTTTTAATAATGATTCTCAGTGGAGACTGAGGTTATCCCAGCAAAGCATAATTCAGGAGAAAGCCGTTTTGCAGGAATCTGTACAACATCATCTAGTTTCCCACATGGCTTTGTCCGGAAATATTGTATATATATATATATGTATAATATGGAGCCCCGGTGATGCAGTGGTTAAGAGGTTGTCTGCTAACCAAAAGGTCTGCAGTTCAAACCTACCAGCCGCTCCTTGGAAACCCCATGAATCAGTTTTACTCTGTCCTCTAGGGTGACTATGAGTCGAAATCAACTGGACAACAATGGGTTATTATAGGTATATTGTAGAATTTCCAGAATCATGGAGGGTATCTTTTAAGTAACCCTCTGTATTCAGTTTTTAATTGTTGTTTTGATAAATATTGAGTTGAGTTTGATACTATATTTCCTGGCATTAAAAAAGAAAAAAAAAATTAGTGTAGCTCTTTCTGCTACCAGTAGAAATCACACCATTATGATTTAACAGACTGTGGTGGGGTAAGCAACGAGACCGAAAAAGGACAAATTCCTGACTGTAAGGGCACCCCATTCCTTTCTGAGGTAAACCCAGGGATTGGCTAGGGAACATACCACCACTAAATTTACTTGAGGGCTGAGAAATAAGTGATCAAATTCTACTCTGTATAGAATGAATAATATGGTTGTGACCTTAAATATCCTTAA
>NW_004445197.1:0-1324 GCF_000243295.1 Trichechus manatus latirostris | reverse complement strand
AGAGATGGTGTCAGGTAACTAGTATATACTCTATAAACCTAGGCAAAAAGGAATGAATATGACTGTAGTTGTGAGATCAAAGGCCTGTGAGATCAGGATGTTACGTGGAGGATCAGGTGTTGACCTTGTCAAAGATGACAACAAGCAACAAGGCAACTGGAAGTGGATGTAATGTAACGTGGAAATGAACTTTTGTTATTGACTTGCTGAGTCAGCTTGTTTATATTCCAGGATTACCTTGCTGGACCTCTGTCTTCCATGCAAATATCTTGTGTATCCTCTTCTGTCTATATGAAGCTCTTCTTTCCATATTTCTCAATAAACCCTAAGGGACAGGCAGAGAAATGACATTTTCTTTTCCAAGATCAATTTGAAGTCCTCAGCAGGAGCCCATATTAATCACCTGAGTGGCTCTCTCTTTCTGCTGCTCAAAAAGACTATTGCCAAAGGCAAAGGGGTCAGGAACTTCATTGAATCCCTTCCACTGTATGTAAATAGGCCCCCTTTATCTAACTAAAGAGGTATATTGTCAAATATCACTGTATTCAACCCCTAGTACTTTGAACTGCATATATCTCCCTTGACCCAGGACAACAAAGCATGCAAATATTATCTCCAGAGTCATGGAGTGGGTAAAGCCAAGGTCACACATTTATTCCCCCATATGGGCTAATTTGCTTCCCTCTGTTCAGTCAACAAAAGCAATCCCATTGCTAAGCATTTACTATGGGAAAAGTCTCTGCTAATAGCTAGGAATGAAGAGATGAATATGACATTGTCTTTCCTTAGAGAATGTGACAACATAATAAATAAAATCAACAAAATAAATCATCACAATAAAAAGTATTAAGGGATATAATAGAAGATATGCAATGGAATTTGGAGTGATAAAAGAGATGTAATAGTGGTGTTAGAGTAGATTTCCCGGGGAGGATTCTATTTGTGTCAGGTCAAGAAGGATGGGTGGTAGGAGTTTTCCAAGTAGGTAGAATTGGAAGGACCTGCCAACCAAACTTTTTCCCATTGAGTCGATTCTGACTCATAGTAATCCTATAGGACAGCATGGAACTGCCCCATGGTGTTTCCAAGGCTGTAAATCTTTACAGAAGCAGACAGCCACATGTTTCTCCCATGGAGCAGCTGGTTGGTTTAACCACCAACCTTTCAGTTAGCAGCGGAGCTCTTAACCACTCTGCCCCCAGTGCTCCTCAGAAGCAGCAGCAGGGAAGGGAAAAACATGTTCTGTACGATGTCCTATGTAAATGCGGAAAAAGTCTTTGTCATTCAGAAATCAGTTTTTCTGGGGATAGGATCAGTGATGTTG
>NW_004445196.1:6309-7691 GCF_000243295.1 Trichechus manatus latirostris | reverse complement strand
TAACACTTTAAACCACTTTTTGACAATAAACAATATTTTTAATGATATGTCATTTTTTACTTCAAGTGTCTCTCACCAAGGAAGGGAAACACTTCTAAGTTCTAACAGAAAGTATGAGAAGAGAATAATTTCTTTATTAGTACAGTGTGGGGGAAAAAGGATGAATTTTATTATCACAAAAACCTTAAGCCAGTTGCCATGGAGTTGACTCCAACTTATGGTGATGCTAGGTCTGTTAGAGTAGAACTGTGCTCCATACGTATTCAATGGCTGATTTTTCATAAGTAGATTGCTGGGTGTTTCTTCCAAAGGGTCTCTGGGTGGACATGAATCTCCAACCTTTTGGTTAGAAGCTGAGCCCAGTAAGACAAGGGACTAAATTACAATATACAGCTGCATTTTGAAAAGTTTGCTCCAGTGATTTTAGATTTGGGGTATCTGTTTTTTCTATATCCATGAAAGACTAAACAAAATGACAGACTTTGTTGAAAACTGAGTCTGTACTTAGTGCATGCAGAAATGACAGTACCCTTGGATACTGTCAAATTCAGAAAGAAACTGTCAATCCTCTTTTTAACCAGTCAAAAGTGGTGATCAGATACTATATCCAGCCATCTTGCTCAGACAGATTCTCTGAAGCTGATCTGGCTTGATGGGCTCTGTCTTGGCTGGCAGGCTAATAAATTCAGCTTTGACATAGCCTATTTTGATGGCCTTGATACATTCTTGAACAATAGCATCTTAGTATGCATCTCCATAATTGATAGTCACATAAAACCATAAACCTGTTGCCCTTAAGTCTATTCCAATTCATACCGACCCTAAAGGAGAGATTAGAACTGCCCCATAGGGTTTCCAAGGATCAGCTGGTGGATTCGATCTGCCAACTTTTGGTTAGCAGCCATAGCTCTTAATCACTGTGCCACAAGGGCTCCAATAGTCACACTGTTGTTTTCGTTGTTGGATGCCGTCAAGTCAGTTCAGGCTCGTAGCAACTCTATGTACATCAGAACAAAACATTTCCATGTCTTGCACCATTCTCATGATCATTCTTATGCTTGAGCCCGTTGTTGCAGTCACTGTGTCAATTCATCTCCTTGAGGATCTTCCCTCTTTTACGCTGACCCTCCACTTTACTAAACTGATGTCTTTCTCCAGGGACAGATCCCTCCTGATAAAATGTCCAAAGTATGTGGTCTCACCATCCACACTTCTGGCTGTACTTCTTCCAAGACAGATTTGTTCATTCTTCTGGCAGTCCATTCAATATTCTTAGCCAACACCATAACTCAAAAACATCAATTCTTCTTCCATCTTCCTTATTCATCATCCAGCCTTCGCCTGCATATTAGGCAACTGAAAACACCATGGCTTGGGTCAGG
>NW_004445196.1:3136-4547 GCF_000243295.1 Trichechus manatus latirostris | reverse complement strand
CCTAACTCTTTGAGGTGACCTTTATGGATCCAAGAAGTTACTTTCATACATTCCAAGCACCCTCCGAACTTTGTGAAAATACCCTTATCCTTTATTGTGATGAGTCATGACAGAAAGGACCATTTTATATATATATATATTTGACTGTTTTTGGCATTAATTTTAGCTCGAAGTTTTTACTTTACTTTGTCATTCCTAAAAAAATTACTTCTCTATTTTCTTTCCTTAATAAGCAATTTAACTAGAAAACTTGCCTATACCCTCTGAGGCTTCTCAGAATTTTA
The DNA here is from genome assembly GCF_000243295.1 of Trichechus manatus latirostris. NCBI lineage: Eukaryota > Metazoa > Chordata > Mammalia > Sirenia > Trichechidae > Trichechus > Trichechus manatus. The sequence continues at coordinate 4,263 of NW_004445196.1, read as the reverse complement.
CTGCCCTTATCTATTCGGTATCTCCTTGTTCTTTTGGTTCTCTTAACATACTTTCTGATCTGGGATTCCTCATGGAGTTGCTATATCTAAGCCTGATTTTCTCAAATACAGATTCATACTCTGAATGTCTTTATTACTTCTCCACTAATGACCACAAGGAAGTACTCTAAAGGAAAACAAAACATTGCTATTGAGTTAATTCTGACTGATAGTGACCCTATAGGACAGAGTAGAACTGCCCCATAGGGTTACTAAGGAGCAGCTGGTGGATTGGAACTGTTGACCTTTTGGTTAACCGTTCCACAACCAGGGGTCTGTACTCTAAAGGAAACACTCAATAAATAGATACAAAAGAACTGATATTGAAGTAGCATGTACACATTTTAACAGCAGCCTTCTAGAAACTGGTTCAATTAACCAACTACTAAGAGCAGGGATTTTAGACTGTGAAGGAGAACTCCAGGCTAGTGGAGTTCTGCCTATAACTTGTGATTTAATCTGACAAAGACTTCTTCTTCAAAGAAAGTTAAATATATTGTCATAAACTATCTTTGCAGGAAGGACAAATCAGCAAGAATTACCACTAAGTTTCTAATAAATATGTCTGGAAAAGAAGTGAAATGATAGTAAAGAGAAATAAGGGAGAGAAAGAAAACAAATTCAACACTAAGTGACCATTTCTTTTGGATATAACTCAGAGTGATTCTCATAAAATGTTTCCGGGAAGAAGTTCAGTTTTCTTTCAAATCAATACACAATTACATTTCAAATATTTTTGGTAATATTACTTTTTGCTCATGGCCTTCAGATAAAATAACACATTGTAGTTGTAGATATGCTTCATTTGAAGACGGTGAACCAGAATCTTTACTTAGAAGTCTTTTCAGTAATCTGTAATGAAAGTATTCAGTTTTCTAAAGTTGTTTTTATTCCTTCATCTCACCAAAAGACAAAATCCTTATTTAGTCTTTTCAGATTTCCTGGTAGGAGATTTAAGTTTTTAAGTGAGCAAGTCAATACTTTGCTTTGAACATCTTGGTGATAAATCTTCTTTATGAGACACATGATTAGGCTTGAATTTGAACAAAAAAGATTCATCAAACCCATCTCTGGGGTTTCTTTCATTT
>NW_004445196.1:0-2294 GCF_000243295.1 Trichechus manatus latirostris | reverse complement strand
TTAACATCATAGAGGCAGGATTTACAACATATAGGAAAATCGCACAGTGCCAGGAACCATGGCCCAGCCAAAATGACAAACACATATTTTGGGGGACATAATTCAATCCATGACAGGTGCCATAGAGTAGGTTCTGATTCATAGTGATCCCATGTACAGCAGAACGAAACACTGCTCGGTCCTGTGCCATCGTCACAATCATTACTATGCTTGAGCCAATTGTTGCAGCCACTGTGTCAATCCATCTCACTGAGGGTCTTCCTCTTTGCTAACCTTCTGCTCTACCAGTGATGTCCCTCTCCGGGACTGGTTCCTCCTGATAACGTATCCAAAGTATGTGATACGAAGTCTTGCCATCCTTGCTTCTAATAAGCACTCTGCTTGTACTTCTTCCAAGACAGATTTGTTCATTCTTCTGGCAGTTCATGGTACATTCAATATTCTTCACCAACACCATAATTCAAAGGCATTAATTCTTCTTCAGTAGTCCTTATTCATTGTCCAGCTTTCACATGCATATGAGGCTATTGAAAGTATCATAACTTGGGTCAGGTACGCCTTAGTCCTTAAAGTGATATCTATGCTCTCTAACATTTTAAAGAGATCTTTTGTAGCAGAGTTGCCCAATGCAATGTGCCATTTGATTTCTTGACTGCTGTTTCCATGGGTGTTAATTGTGGATCCAAGTAAAATGAAATCCTTGACTTCAATTTTTTTTCTCCATTTATCATAATGTTGCTTATTAGTCCAGTTGTGAGGATTTTTGTTTTCTTTATGTTGAGGTGCAATTCATACTAAAGGCTATGGTCTTTGATATTCATCAGGAAAAGTTTCAAGTCCTCTTGACCTTCAGCAAGCAAGGTTGTGTCGTGTGCATATTGCAGGTTGTTAATGAGTCTTCCTCTGACCCTGAAGCTGCGTTCTTCTTCATATAGTCCAGCTTCTTGGATTATTTGCTCAGCATACAGGTTCTATAAGTATGGTGAAAGGATACAACCCTGACACGTCTTTCCTGACTTCAAAGTACTCAGTATACCCTTGTTCTGTTCAAATGACTGCCTCTTGGTCTAAGTGCAGGTTCCTCATGAGCATAAATAAGTGTTCTGAAATTCCTGTTCTTTATAATGTTATAATGCCTTTACATAGTCAATAAAACACAGGTAATCATCTTTCTAGTATTTTCGGCTTTCAGCTATGATCCATCTGACATCAGCAATGATATCCTTTATTCTGCAACCTCTTCTGAATCTGGCTTGAATTTCTGGCAGTTCCCTGTCAATGTACTGCTGCAGCCTCTTTTGAATCATCTTCATAATCATAAAAAAAGTGACAGGAGAAAGATACTAAATTGGTTTATGCTCGCTAAAAAACAACAACAACAAAAAAACAAACCTGTTGCTGTTAAGCTGATTCCAACTCATAGCGACCCTATAGAACAGAGTAGAACTGCCCCTGCTGGTTTTGTTTTTAGTTTGCAGTCAAGCGTTTAACTACTGCACCACTAGGGATCCAATGCTCACTAATGAATAGAATAACTAGAACAAAGGCCAACAAGGAAATAGAAAACTTGGATAATAATATAATCTAATCAAGGATGTTAAGTATAACTCCCTACCCCTTAAATGTGGGATGTGCATAGCAATTTTCTTCTAAAGAATATATATGGAAAGGGGAAAAATAGGAGTAACTTTATAATGCAGAAAACTGACGAACTGTACCTCAGCCAGGTGATCAAATTTAACATTGTCAGTAACAAGTAATATTAATAGTAGTACCCTTGATATAAGGTACATGCTACTGATATGGGGCCCTGGTGGCAAAGGAGTTAAAGAGCTTGGCTGCTAAGCAGAAAGTCAACAGTTTGAATCCACCAGCCACTTTTCGGAAACCCTATGGGGCAGCTCTACTCTGTCCTCTGGGGTCACTATGAGTCGGAATCGACTTGACAGCAACAGATTACCCTTGATATGATGTGATAAGACTGACAATTTACCTCTGTGGTTTTCCTCCAAAAATCCATCAACACAGTCTAACCATGATAAAAACATCATACAATCCCAATGGAAGGATATTCTACAAAATTCCTGACCAGTACTTCTCAATACTGTGGAGAGCATCCAAAACAATGATAGTCTGAGAAATTATCACAGTTTAGAAGAGCCTAAGGAGATATAGTGACTAAATGTAATTTAGTATCCTGGATGGATTCCTGGGACAGAAAAAGGACATTAAGTAAAACCTAAGGAAATCCAAATAAAGTTTGGATTTTAGTTTGTAATAATGTGTCAGTCGTG
>NW_004445195.1:6266-7729 GCF_000243295.1 Trichechus manatus latirostris | reverse complement strand
TATGGGGCAGTTCTACTCTGTCCTGTAGTGTTGCTATGAGTCAGCATCAACTCAAGGGTAATGGGTTTGGTTGTTCAGGAGGAATTCAGAGGTGGGGCTCAGAACCTAGTGTCCACTCCCAGCACTGTGTTTTTCTTTGACCCTTTCTACTTTAATCTCCCTAGACTCTATTGTTTCATCTTTTTCTTTCCTACAGTATTTAGGACAGTGCTTTGAACTTAATCAATATTGATTGATTAATTGAACTAGTCAATTGATGAGTGAGTAAAAAGAATCTGGGCTACTTCTCATTTGTATGGCAACATGGTGCAAAGTTTGTTGTTGTTGTTAGGTACTGTCGAGTCGGTTCCCACTCATAGCGACCCTATAAGAAGAGTAGAACTGCCCCATAGCGTTTCCTAGGAGCAGCTGATGCATTTGAACTCCTGACCTTTTGGTTAGCAGCCAAGCTCTTAACCACTGCACCACGAGGGCTCCATGAATTTGGTAAAGGGGACTAATTTGAGCATAGGCAGCCCCATGGGTAAATCCCTTGGCAGGAAGAGCATGGTCTGGGCTCCTGTTGCCCTCTAGTCTGGAACCCTCGTGCAGGACACAATCTGCACAACATGCAGTGACCCTGAATGCAGTAACACGGGCGTTTTTGTTGAGCAATACCTTGAAAACCCACTCAGTTTAGCAAAATTCTCACTGCAACTCACCTCAATGCATGGCATCTCTCTGGCCTGCTGAATTTACCCATATTAAAACAATGCCTGAATTTACCCATATTAAAACAATGCCAAGTAATTGTCAGGCTGGTTTTCCTCCAGCCATGTAAACTGCTTGGTACAAGTACACCTCCTCAAATCTTCAGATACTGATCAGCTTTCAGCTGAAAGGATGACCAAACACAAGTTTAGTGGGAAAGGTTATATGCCATAAAATACTTCATGCCAGATATTGGAGTAGTGCAGAAATTGGAGCCTATATAAATATCTTGATGCTATTCCATTTGGGTACATGCCACAAAAAATAACCTGGAGTTGTTCTGAAAAAGTGTCAATAAATCACCTATTTATCTTGATACTGCAATGTACCAATTTATTTCTTTTGCAAGTGTAAGTGCTCTTCAAAGCCAGACAACTTTAAAGCCCTGGTTTGAAATTTACTCTAAAGGCCTAAAAACTAGAAGAAAAAAAAAAACATCCCAAATCAATTGCCGTAGAGTCAATTCTAACTCATAGTCACCCTACAGACAGAGTAGAACTGCCCATATGGTTTCCGAGGCTGTAATCTTTATGGAAGCAGACTGCCACATCGTCCTCCTGTGGAGAGGCTGGTGTGTTTGAACCTCCAACCTTTCAGTTAGCAGCCCAAAAACTAGTTCAGAAGAGAGGGTAGGGGACAGGGTTCAACTGCTGCTGGACTAAAATAATAGCCATTTCAATGGTTCCAATGTAGTCTCTGTTGACTGCATTGCT
>NW_004445195.1:3537-4592 GCF_000243295.1 Trichechus manatus latirostris | reverse complement strand
TGGAAAATGAATCTAGGAAGAGAAAAATGGAGGAACGAAGGGACTAAGTTACGAAGGGACAGGCAGTTCTCAAGGAAGAATGAAAAAGTTGAGTCAGTGGAAGTATGTTCAGAGAAAATGAATTTAAGATGTAGGTGGAGGTCAGATTTTGAAGGATCTATCCTTATGTATGTGCTAGTTAATATTTGGGAAGCCAGTGTAGTTTCTTCAGTGACAAAACCAAGATGTAGAGGTTGGGTAAAACTGACAGCCTTTCTCAAAATGGGTTTGTTGTTGTTGTTAGGTGCCATAGAGTTGGTTCTGACTCATAGCAACCCTAGAACAACAGAACGAAACACTGCCCAGTCCTGCGCCATCCTCATAATCACTGTTATGCTGGGGCCCATTGTTGCAGCCACTGTGTCAATCCATCTCCTTGAAGATCTTCCTCTTTTTCAGTGATCCTCTACTTTACCAAGCATGATGTCTTTTTCCAGGGATAAAATGTTTCTCCTGATAACATGTCCAAAGTATGTGAGACGAAGTCTCACCATCCTTGCTTCTAAGGAGCATTCTGGCTGTACTTCTTCCAAGACAGATTTGTTCATTCTTCCAGCAGTCCATGGTATATTCAATGTTCTTTGCAAACACCATAATTCAAAGGCATTGATTCTTCTTTGGTTGTCCTTATTCACTGTTCAGCTTTCACATACAAATGAGGCAATTGAAAACACCATGGTTTGGGTCAGGCGCACCTTACTCTTCAAGGTGATATCTTTGATTTTCAACACTTTAAAAGGTCTTTTGCCGCAGATTTGCCCAATGCAATGCATTGTTTGATCTCTTGAATACTGCTTCCATGGGTGTTGATTGTGGATCCAAGTACAATGAAATCCTTGATAACTTCAAACTTTTCTCCATTTGTTATGATGTTGCTTATTGGTCCAGTTGTGAAGATTTTTTTTTTCTTTATGTTGAGTATAATTCATACTGAAGGCTGTAGTCTTTGATCTTCATCAGTAAGTGCTTCAAGTCCTCTTCATGTTCAGCAAGCAAGGTTGTGCATCGGCATATCA
>NW_004445195.1:0-875 GCF_000243295.1 Trichechus manatus latirostris | reverse complement strand
CCACTATCCATCTGTCAGTTTGTTGTACTGTGGTGGTTTATTTTTTGCTATGATGCTGGAAGCTATACCATCAGTATTTCAAGTAGCAGGGTTACCCATGGTGGACAGGTTTCAGTGGAGCTTCCAGACTAAGAGACTGTGAAGAAAGACCTGGCTGTCTACTTGTGACAATTAGCCATTGAAAACCCTATAGATCACAACAGAATATTATGTGATACAGTGCTGGAAGATGAGCCCCCTAGGTTTGAAGGCACTACATAATAGCTGCAACAGTGGACTCAAACATACTAAAGATCATGAAAATGATGTAGGACTAGGCAATTTTTTTTTTTTTTAATACGTAAGCAGCCATGAATTGGGGTCAATTCAATGGCAACTAACACCACCACCACCACCGATATCTAAAAGACAGTAGTTTCTTCCTTCTCATCTCATTATTTCATATTAATTGAAATGTCCCAATAATTTAGGTCTTCAAATACAAAGATAATCAAGAAATTAAATCCTATCACATCACAGAAACATGGTTTAGACAAATGAGTTCCAGTTATGTATTCAGACAAGGACGAAGACCCGATCCTCTTTCTTTCTAGAGATGTGCTCTTGGAAAAAGCTCTTGACTTTCTTTATCCTTAATTTTCTAATCAGTAAGGTGGAACTATAACACTCTTTTAGTAGCAAAGATATTACAAATCATCTAAGATTTTTTTAAAAAGGCTGTACAACGTTCAACAAATTGTTGTTGTTGTTGTTGTTTATTCATGTTTATTGGGTTCTGAGTGACCAGGTTTATGACCTGAAAGTTGAACAAAGTTTTTTGTTCCTGTTCCAATCAGAAGACAAATTCAGTATTTCTTATGAAGTCATGTTCCTCT
>NW_004445194.1:6047-7699 GCF_000243295.1 Trichechus manatus latirostris | reverse complement strand
ATTTCACAGTAAGATTTTCAAAGGAAAATTAAACAGAGAGACAATGCTTCAATGCTCAAGAGACACGTGATACATGAGATTGGATGCAGCTGCCTACGAGTTGAAGTATACATTATTATATGGTAAACTTTTTATTTGTATGTAGGGAAAGTTTACATTAAAATAATGATAGAAATTATGGTACAGTACATACATAAGGAGTAACATAAGCATTTTTTATGATGATCAAGACATGCATTATAGGTCATATATGTAATACACCATTATACACCTGGTAGCACAATCACTTTGTATACAAGAGACACAAGATATATACGTTGCATGCGAGAAGCTGCTGCGTTTGCTATGGCCAGTTATGTCCACTACGTCCCATTCTCCCACTGGGATTTCTGAGCTCTGTTATAAACTTATGGGACCAAGGACACATATGCAATCAGACGTCACCTGAAGGGATGTTGCATGGCGCACGACTGTACATATGTTGCTGCTGTTGTTAGCTGCCATCAAGTGAATTCTGACTCATAGTGACCCTGTATGTGCAGAGTAGAATTGCTCCATAGGGTTTTCAAGGTTGTGACCTTTTGGGAGCAGATCACCAGGCTTGTCTTCTGAGGCACCTCTGTGGGTTCAAACCACTAACCTTTCTGCTAGTAGTTCAGTTCTTAATTGTTTGCACCACCAAGGGACTCTATTTTACTAAATTATGTTTTACCGAATTATGCTTCCATTTTACTAAATTATGTGTTTATTGTTATTTATTTACTTACTGTTATATGGCAATATATATATTTAATACTAAAGGGTCGCTATGAGTCAGAATCAACTAGATGGTAACAGATTCGGTTTGGTTTTACATGAAGGCATGCTTGTAAAAAGAAATTGTGTTAGTAAATGAACTGGATTTTTACCTTTTGCAAATACTGAAAGGCAGCACTGAAAGGAACTCTCAATGTTCCTTTCTTAGAAGAGCCTGTGTTTCTCTAGAATTACTTCAGGTGACATTTCAACAACAACAATAACAAAATTAGGAGACTGTATTTTAACCTGGCTTGCCACAATTTGATCTCCTGCAAAGGAAGTGATGCGTATCTGCATGCATGGGACAGAATCAGTTCATTCAGGAGAAAATATACTGGTCAAACATGAATATTTCCAGTCACTAAGTTTTCCATAAACTGTGCACCTGGTATAGTGAAGTTCTACAAATGTTATGCACGTTTAAACTTTCATTACTCCTCTCTGAGAATGAACTGAGGTTTGGGGATAATTTTTATATACAAATGATCTGTCTTGCAACATCTCACGAATGCTTTAGAATTTGACAGGTTTTCAGACTACAAATTAATTTTTTAAATTTCATTTTGGGCAGTTAAGCGTGACCCGCTTGTCTGACAAAGTTTTCATGAATTTTATTTTTTATCTCTAGCTTTATGTAAATTGGTTATTGCAAAGCAAATTGGTTGAAGAAGCATGTTCTTCATTCACTAGTTCACAAATGGTCAGGTTTTGTACTCCCTCATGGTGACTCCACAACATTCAAACTATTTTTTTCTTTTTTTTAAAGCAATTTGTTTCCATTTTAAATTAGTTTGCTTTTTCAAAAATGTCAATTAATTTTTAATTAGTGACATTTACTTTACTTAATTAGCTAT
>NW_004445194.1:2777-3585 GCF_000243295.1 Trichechus manatus latirostris | reverse complement strand
AGATGACAGGTTTTTCTTTCTATTTCCATACTCATGCTCTGATTTTGATAAATGACACTTGTGTTCCCTGAACTTGAGCGGGAAGTAGCACCCAATGCTAACTGTCAATCTGATTCTGGCAAGATGTGTCTTTATACACTACCTTTTATACACTAAGGTTTGAAAGTAAGTTGATTATAAGTTGTTGATCTAACTGGATCATAATAATAAAAAAGTAGAGACACCAAATCAATTTAAGAATCCAACCTTAGGTTTAAGTCGAATTAACCCATGCAATCTTTTCTGTTTTTTAATTGTGGCACTGTAACAAACTATTGGCTATTTCAACATTCTTCAATGTATAGTTCAGTGGCATTAACTTATGTCCCTCATGTTGTTCAACCATCATCCATAGTCCTTCCCAAATTTTCCCATCGCCCTTAACAGAAGCTCCCTGTCCCCTAAGCATCGAGTCCTCCTTTCCCCCTCCCTCTCCCTGCCCTGGGTAATGACTAATAAACTTTGGTTTCTATACACTTGCCTATTCTAGATATTTCACATAAGTGGGATCATAGAATATTTGTCCATTTGTGACTGGCTTATTTTACTCAGCATAATGATTTCACAGTTCATCCATGCTGTACCATGTATTAGAACTACATTTTTCTTTATGGCTGAACAATATACTTCATTGTAGGCATGTACCACGTTTTGCTTATCCTTTTATCTGATGATGAACATTTAGGCTGTTTCCACCTTTTGGCTGTGCTGCAATGAGCACTGATGTACAAGCATCCGTGTTCTTGCTTTCGATTCTATTAACCCATGC
>NW_004445194.1:0-838 GCF_000243295.1 Trichechus manatus latirostris | reverse complement strand
TTTTTAGAAGATCCCAGTTATCTAGCTCATCTCCTGGAGTTTGTGTGTTGTTGGCTGTCATGGATTGAACTGTGTCCCCCCAAAATATCTGTCAACTTGGCTGGGTCATGATTCCCGGTATTGTATGATTGTGTACCATTCTGTAATCTGATGTGATTTCCTTATGTGTTGTAAATTCAATCACTATGATCTAAAAAAATGGATTAGTGACAGTTATACTAATGAGGTTTACAAGGTTGAATAGTATCTTAAGCCAATCTCTTTTGAGATGTAAAAGACAGAAGCGAACAGAGACACATGGGAACCTCATACCACCAAGAAAGCAGTGCTGGGAGCAGAGCGCATCCTTTGGACCCGAGGTTCCTGCGCAGAGAAGCTCCCAGACCGAGGGAAGATGGATGACATGGACCTTCCTCTAGAGCCAACACAGAAAGCATTTCCCTGGAGCTGATGCCCTGAATTTGGACTTGTAGCCTACTCGACTGTGACAGAATAAACTTCTCTTTGTTAAAGCCATCCACTTGTGGTATTTCTGTTATAGCAGCACTAGATGACTAAGACATTGGTTATGGTTCGTATCCTGTTAATGCCATGTATTAGGGCCTCTAGCGTTGATCCTATTTTTTCTTCTATGAACTTTTTAGTTTTTGGCTTTATATTTAGGTCTTTGATCCATTTGGAATCAGTTTTTGTATATGGTGTGAGGTATGTGTCCTGTTGCATTTTTTTTCAGATGGCTATCCAGTTTTGCCAGCACCATTTGTTAAAAAGATTGTTCCACATTTGATGGACTTTGGGGACTTGTCAAAGGTCAGGTGACCGTAGGTGGATGGATTTA
>NW_004445193.1:5745-7764 GCF_000243295.1 Trichechus manatus latirostris | reverse complement strand
CACCAAAAGTCAGAGCAGGGAGTGAACTGCTCTCGCCTGCCAGTCCCTGTCAGGCCTAGCAGAAAGCCAGCTGACAAGGGTGTCTGGGAAGTGAGCTGGGGGCGTTCCCAGCACCCTAACATTCACAGCAGGAAACAGCAGGAAGGAAGGAGGGCTGAGGACCTAGGAATGACCAGCACATCGACAGAGAGACTTAAATACAGCAATCAGATGGGTAAATTTAAAAGCAAAGCCATTTCTTTTTCTCTATGATCTACAGAGAAACGGGTTTCTTTTAACTTTGCAAATTTGAATTTATAATGAATAGATTAAATTAGCTCTGAACTAAAAGGTAATTTGGGGGAAATAAGGGCATTTCTTATTTAAAAAAAATCCTTTCAACTCAGATTTGAAGGAGCGATAAAATAAAATTTTCATAACTTATGTTACAGTCTCAAAGTTCTCTAAAATGAGTGCTTGATTTGACTTAGCATGAAATGTTAATTAGCACGAAGCACGTCACCTCCCATCTCTCCTTTTTGTATGCGTTGGTTTTTTGCAAATTGCACCCCTTGCTCAGGCTGTCAGGGGCTGTCTGTCTGTCGCTAGCCATTCATCTTCACCCTCAGGCCCTTCCACAGCACATGCCGGCCCTGGTCATCTGCACATTCCAAGTGTTTGATAATTGAGACTGCAACCCCGCTGCAGCAAGGTGAAAAGTGTTCTCTAAATGATGAACTTGAGGCCCTTCACAATCCTGACAGGCTTTACACGTTATTAAATAGAGATTGAATTCTGTCTGGTTAAGTTTTTGCATGGCGTTTCCCAAAATACAGTCTGTAAAACTCTGAGCTCTTGAGGTTATTAACAAGGTGTAATAGGGTTTCTGTGGTTAAACAGGTCTGGGAAAAAGGGCTTTAGCCAATATGCTTCTCATATATTCCATGGTGAAGGGCCAATTTTTTAATGTCCAATTTGTCTCAGACCAATTCTTTTCTATAATGCAATTGAAACAATTTCCCTTCCAAAAATGAAATTAAAAAAAACAAAATACTACCTAATTTTTTTTTTTATAGTTAGGGTCACCAAACATGGATTGCGTGCCTTGGGTAGCCAGGCCAGTGAATAAAATGGCAGCACCTTCCCTCAGGAGGTCTAAGAGATTCATTTCACATCAAGTTAAATGATTCTGAGAACTTTGGATTTCACAAGTCAGTAAAATTTCAAAAATAATCTGAGACGAATGCTGATACAGTGTTACTTTTTTTATTAAGAAAATAGTTTTTAAACTTTAGTTTCAAAAAAAATCTTTAACATCATAAAGTAGGATATTATAAAAAGCATTCTTAGAAATAAAATAAATTTAACTCTGAAAAATATTGCACTGTCCTTTTTTTTTTTCCACTTCAACATGAATAGATAAAAATTTCTTCCTGGACCTGTAATATTTGGTAGCCTCTCACTTTTAAAATGCTAGAAGGCCAAGGGAATAGTTTTGACCAGAAGTTACTAGAAGTTTCCACAAAGTCCTGAGACTTGCTGACTGTATCTGAAGCGTCAACCCCTGGCCAATCACAGGATTTTAGTTGAGGAATATGTAACAGTATATGATAATTGTAAGGTTGGACTCTTGCTATCCTAGGCATACCCCATCCAAATGTTGTATTGTCTGCAGAGAGCAAAGCTTTCTCTGGGCTCTGGCTACAAATGGTCTTTGGGAGGAGACGGAAGTGGCTAGCAGATGGGAGTAGAAATGCAATTAGTTAATGCAATTGTATTACTTAATACCCTTAGCAAATGTGTGTGTTTTTAAAAGAACTGAAAGGAACTGCATCCCAGTGTAGGCAGATGTTATCACTGGGTGGGTCGGATTATAGATCATTTTTATGTGCTTTGGACTTCTCAGTACTTTCCACCAATAAGGAGATATTATTTCTATAATACTAAAAAAGTTTTGTTTAGAAAAAACACACAGAAGTGTTAGACGATGTGAATGAGTTGATAGTCGCACTCAGTCCTGTTGTGCAGTGCACTGCCTGT
>NW_004445193.1:2800-4195 GCF_000243295.1 Trichechus manatus latirostris | reverse complement strand
TTATTCCCTAAACAATACAGTATCACAGCTATTGACATAGCATTTACATAGGGGTTGGTATTATAAGTGATCTAGAGATGATTTAAAGTATATGGGAGGGTGCGCTCAAGTTATCTGCAAATACTGCGCCATTTTATATAAGGGACTTGAGCCTCTTTGGATTTCAGTATCCACGGGAGTCCTGGAACCAATCCCCCAGGAATACCGAGTGATGACTGTACCCAGGTCCCCCTCTACAAACTGCCAGCTAATCAGTTTCCCCCCAAAATGTGCAAACAAGAGCCACAGTTCCCATACGTGTAGATCACAGGCAGTTTCTCTCTCTCTCTCTCTCTTGCTCACCTTTTTCCTCTCTCTGAATTTGCCTCTGTTCCTTGACTCATACTCCCAGCTAACTCCCCCACACGTGAGTAAACAACCTGCGTGGAAAACGAACGTCTCTTAGTTGTTCTGACACTGGTTTCCTTGGCATATGTCTTGGTCTTATGTCTTATGTCTTGGCATATGTCTTAGCAGTAAGCCATTGATGATGGAGACCTGCTAATTGCCAGACACTGGGCTAAGCACTTTAAAGTCATCATCTCATTTAATCCTTACAGCAAGCAGGTAAATACTGCTGTCATGTTGCAGGCCCGTAAAAAAAAACAAGACTAAATGGGCACGCCAGCTCAGAGGCAAGGACAAGAAGGCAGGAGGGGACAGGAAAGCTGGTAATGGGAAACCCAAGGTGGAGAAGGGGAGAGTGTTGATGTGTCGTGGGGCTGGCAACCAATGTCACAAAACAATACATGTATTAATTGTTTAATGAGAAACTGATTTGCTCTGTAAACCTTCGTGTAAAGTACAATTAAAAAAAAAAATACTGCTGTCATTTCTAAATCATTGTTGAAGAAGCTGAAGCTTTGACAAGGGTGATGGCTACAAATCCAACTTCTGTACTCTGCTTTTTGACTCTTGGAGGCTGCAACTCTGCCAACCACATTTCTGCTTTGTTCTGTCAGGTTCTGCCAATAGAAGGTGCCAGGAGGAGAGAGAGGAGACAGATGCGCCCACACGGGCACACATTCCAGGAGAAGGTACTTGATACATCATGAAGTTATTCTGCTCTTAAAACACGTGCACACAAATGTGCGCACATGTGCACACATACCGGGATAACCCAATGCTATTGGAAAGTATAAAAGTAATATTGAATACGTGAAGTATACCAGGTGCAAGATGAGGAGATTAATTATTCTGGAGATGACAATTCTTATCAAATTAATGTAGAGGTTTAATGCTTCCTGTTCCTGTCAGCATCCCCCCAGCAACGGCCCTTCACCTCCGTCTGGGCTCTAGCTCCCTGAGGTCCCTCTTCTGAGCTTCTAGGTTCTGATGACCCGAGCTTCTCGTGGC
>NW_004445193.1:0-1512 GCF_000243295.1 Trichechus manatus latirostris | reverse complement strand
GATACATCATGAAGCTATTCTTAAAACACGCACATGCACGCGCACCAGGATAACCCAATGCTATTGGAAAGTATAAAAGTCATATCAAATACATGAAGCATACCAGGCGCAAGATGAGGAGATTAATTATTCTAGAAATGACAAGTCTTATCAAATTAATGTAGAGGTTTAATGCCATCTAAAGCAAAATTTCAAGGTGTTTTTATAGTACTCAACAATATCATTTTTGTTATTATAAAAGTAGTATAAGAATTTTTAAAATTAACCAAGACGGAACATACAAAGTAGAAAGTAAAACTCCTCTATAATCGCATCTGCCAGAGTTAACCGCTGTTGACAGACTGGCATGTACTCATGCAGACTTTTCTCTAGGTGTATATATGCCTTCAGGGCTCTGCAGCCGGTATGGCGAGGGGGGGAGGTTGTTTCGTCTACTACCACAGGCTTACGACTAAGCACTAAGCACACAGACACAGCACCCAGAACTATGTGTAGAGTCCTGGCTCTGAGCAGGGAATGCGTAAATCTAGAACCACATACACAGGGCACAGTAGAAACTCTCTGGTCCCAGTGGGAGACACCTGGACACCCGTGTGCAGCCCAGGTTTGGGCTTCCCTGCTGTCCAGACCACAGCCAGTGCTCACTGAGTCTAGGGTCCATTTGGACGCAGTCTCCAGAGGAACAGTTTTGGGGGTAATATACTCCTCTAAATGCATGGGCGCCAGTGTCACATATGGTCTGAATAAGCTTCACCAGGGTCTAGGTCAGGGTCCTGGCAAGGCGGATTAAATAGAGTTTAATGAAAGGACTATTTTCGAAGGTGTGGGCAAGGTGAAGGGAAAACAGCAAGGGACGGTGGGAAACCCCAGGACGTTGCTTTCTTTCTCACGCTGGCTCCTGCTCTCATTCTCTTCCCTGTCTCACTCCCCGGCCTCTCCTGCGGCCACTAGCAAACACATTGCAGGTGCTGAGCTAAATACACACCTGATGTAATTCCACCGTACCTTATTGCGTTCCTTTGAACCTCTCCTTGGGTTCTGGGGAAGCTGGGTATTTTAAGCTGTGGCGGACCAGTGCCCTGGCTCTCCCCAGAGGAGATGATCAGTGAGCAGTCCAAAGCTGCCTCTCTTAGCCTCCTGGATCCCACCTGCCCCAGCATCCCAGGCGAGGGCTAGGATCATTATGCAAGGATGTGTTCAGCCCGCTGGACATGGAAACAAGCTAACACTTGGATAACAAGCATAACTGCCTGAACTGAAAGCGTGGAGCTGCCCCTCAGGGACTGAACTCAGTGATGCCCGTGGACCTCTGCCCTTTTCTCACCTGTCCCCTGGACACCTGCATCTCTCCTAACAACAAAAAGCGTTTCTTCAGGAGCGGCCACCTACCTGTCCTGCCCACATCCATGAAGAAGGTTGGAGTGGTTTCTGTGAGGAAAGCTGTGAGTTTGGCCTGGATCTCCACATCCCTGATGCCCTACTGCACAGCCAACAACTAGCCTATCTCTTTAC
>NW_004445192.1:6244-7773 GCF_000243295.1 Trichechus manatus latirostris | reverse complement strand
TTACTGGCAGAAACTGCCAAGTCGCATGGCAAAGGGATGACTCTAGAGAGGAATGAAGAATTGGGGCCATTAATACAAACTCCCACAGTTGGGGAGGAGAGATGCCTGGTTCTGACAGCAATGATGGAGTTGATGGTAAAACCAAAATAGCAAACCAGTTGCCATAGAGTCGATTCCGATTCATAGCGACCCCATGTGTGCAGAGTAGAAGTGTGCTCCATAGGGTTTTTAAGGCTGTGACTTTTCGGAAGTAAATCAACAGGCTGTTCTTCCAAGGAGCCTCTGGGTGGGTTCAAACTGCTAACCTTTTGGTTAGTAGTTGAGTGTTTAACTGCTTGTACCACCCAGGGACCCTGGTAGCCATCATATAATTAGTGCTTCTGTGGACCAACCATTAAACTAAGCATGTGTATAAACCCATTGCCATCGAGTCGATTCTGACTGATAGTGACCCTACAGGACAGAGTAGAACTGCCCCACAGGGTTTCCGAAGCTGTAAAATCTTTATGGAAGCAGACTGCCACATCTTTCTCCCGTGGAGCGGCTGGTGGGTTCGAACCACTGACCTTTTGGTTAGCAGCCAGGCACTTAACCACTGTGCCACCAGGGCTCCTTAGCATGCGTATACATGGTCTTATTTGTTCCTTCTAGTAACCCAAGCCACCACTTGTGTGTCATACTGTGGTGGCTTGTGTACCAATGTGATGCTGGAAGCTATGCCACTGGTGTTTCAAATACCAGCAGGGTCACTCATGGTGGACAGGTTTCAGAGGTGCTTCCAGACTAAGATAGATGAGGAAGAAGGAGCTGGCAATCTATTTCTAAAAAAATTGGCCCGTGAAAACTTTATGAGCAGCAGTGGAACATTGCCTGATTTAGTGCCAGAAGATGAGCCCCTCAGATTGGAAGATACTCAAAATACAACTGGGGAAGTGCTGCCTCCTCAAAACAGAGTTGACCTTAATGATGTGGATGAAGTCAAGCTTTTGGAACCTTCATTAGCTGATGTGGCACGACTCAAAATGAGAAGAACCAGCTGCAAACAGCTGGTTATAATAATCGGAATGTGGAATGTACGAAGTATGAATCTAGGAAAATTGGAAGTTGTCAAAAATGAAATAGAACGCTTAAAGAGAAGACATCCTAGGCATTAGTGAGCTGAAATGGACTGGTATTGGCCATTTAAAATTGGACAATCATATGGTCTGCTATGCCGGGAATGACAAACTGAATTCTTCAATTCTTCAAATTGAAGAATGGTGTCACATTCATTGTCAAAGAGAACATCTCAAGATCTATCCTGAAGTACAACGTTGTCAGTGATAGGATAATATCCACATGCCTACAAGGAAGACCAGTTAATAGGACCATTATTCAAATTTACACACCAACCACTAAGGCTAAAGGTGAGGAATTTGAAGATTTTTAACAACTTCTGCAGTCTGAAATTGATCAAACATGCCATCAAGAGGCATTGATAATTACTGATGATTGGAATGTGAAAGTCGGAAACAAAGAAGGATTGGTAG
>NW_004445192.1:0-1158 GCF_000243295.1 Trichechus manatus latirostris | reverse complement strand
GATTGTTTTGGTTCTTCTGGTTCCCTCTCATTTCTACATAAATTTTAGGATCCATTTGTCAATTTCTGCAAAAAAAAAGAAAAAAAAAAAAGCCAAGTAGAGTTTTGATAAGATTGTGTTGAATCTGTAGATCAATTAGATCAATTTGGGGATCTTGCCATCTGTTATGGGTTGATTTGTGCCCCTCGAAAATATATGTTCAAGTCCTAACCCCTGGTATCTGTAAATATGACTGTATTTGGAGATAGCATCATTGCAGATGTAATTAGTTAACATGAAGTCATACTGACGCAGAGTGAGCCCTAATCCAATACGCCTGGTGTCCTTATAAAAAGAAAAAGAGAGACACAGAGACGGAAAGATATACAGGGAAGACAGCCACATGAAGACAGAAGCAGAGATTGGAGTGAGGAACCTACAAGCCAAGGAACACCAAGGATTGCCAGGAACCATCAGAAGCTAGGAAGAGGCAATAAAGGATCTTTCCCTAGAGCCTTGAGAGAGGATGGCCCTGCTGACAACTTGATTTCAGACTTCTAGCCCCCAGAATTGTGAGACAATAAATTTCTGTTGTTTTAAGCCATTGAGTTTGTGGTACTTTGTCATGGCAGTCCTAGGAAACGAATACACCATCTTAACAATATTGAGTCTTCAGATCCATGAACGTGGGATGTCTTTCCATTTGTTTCAACTTTTCATTTCTTTCAACAATGTTTTGTAGTTTACAGAATACTTGCACTTTTTAAGTCAAATTTATTGCTAAATATTTTCATCTTTTTGTTGCTATTATAATTAGAATTGTTTTCTAAATTTCATTTTTGGAATGTTCATTGGTAGTGTATAGAAACACAATTGATTTTTTTATATTGATTTTGTATCCTGCAACCTTGCTGAAAGGAGCCCTGGTGGCGCCGTGGTTAAGTGCTCGACTGCTAACCAAAAGGTTGGTGGTTCGAACCCACCAGTCGCTCTGCAGGAGAAAGATGTGGTGTTGTAGTCTGGGTTCGTTCTCTAGAGGAGCAAAACCAATGAAGCGTATATAGATATATATATATAGAGAAATTTAGTTCAAGGAAATGGCTTATGCGATTGTGGGGGTGGGCAAGTCTCAAATCCATGGGTCAGACAACAGGCTGAAGACCTCTGCTGGCTCACAGG
>NW_004445191.1:6706-7588 GCF_000243295.1 Trichechus manatus latirostris | reverse complement strand
TCCAGTTGTGAGGATTTTTGTTTTCTTTATGTTGAGTGTAATCCTCACTGTGGTCTTTGATCTTCATCAGTAAGTTCTTCAAGTCCTCTTCACTTTCAGCAAGCAAGGTTGTGTCATCTGCATAACACAGGTTGTTAATGAGTCTTCCTGCAATCCTGGTGCCCCGTTTTTTCTTCATATAGTCCAGCTTCTAGGATTTTTTGCTCAGCATACAGATTGAACAGATATGGCGACGGGATCCAACCCTAACGCACACCTTTGCTGACTTTAAACCATGCAGTATCGCCTTGTTCTGTCCAAACAACTGCCTCTTGGTCTACGTATAGGTCCCTCATAAGCACAATTAAGCGTTCTGGAATTCCCATTCTTCGCAATATTATCCATAATTTGTTATACCTACACAGTCAAATGCCTTTGCATAGGCAATAAAACACAGACAAACGTGTTTCTGGTATTCTCTGCTTCCAGCCCAGAGCCATCTCACATCAGCAGTGATATCCCTGGTTCCACATCCTCTTCTGAATCTGGCCTGAATTTCCAGCAGTTTCCTGATCTTCAGCAAAATTTTACTTTGGTGTGATATTAATGATATTGTTTGATAATTTCCACATTCAGTTGGATCACTTTTCTTGGGAATAGGCATAAATATGGATCTCTTCCTGTCGGTTGGCCAGGTAGTTGTCTTCCAAATTTCTTGGCATAGACAAGTGAGTGCTTCCAGCGCTGCACCTGTTTGTTGAAACATCTCAGTTGATATTCTGTCAATTCCTGGAGACATGTTTTTTGCCAATGCCTTCAGTGCAGCTTGGACTTCTTCCTTCAGTACCACTGGTTCCTGATCATATGCTACCTCTTGAAATGGTTGAATGCGACCAATTATTT
>NW_004445191.1:2666-6049 GCF_000243295.1 Trichechus manatus latirostris | reverse complement strand
GTTGGTCTTGCAAAATTCTATCATGTGATGTCAGGCATCATTTCTATCACCAAGGCCATATTTTCCCAGTACTGATCCTTCTTTGTTTCCAACTTTTTGCATTCCTGGGGAGGATGGGGGGAAGGGGAGCAAAATTGACTCCTGGATGAGAATCACTGGGAGTCCCTTCATGGTGCAAATGATTTACCACACATGGCTGCTTGTTCAAGTCCACCCAGAGACACCTTGGAAGAAAGGTCTGCTGATCTACTTCTGAAAAACCAGCCATCAAAAACCCTGTAGAGCACAGTTCTACTCTAACAGACATGGGGTCACCACGAGTCAGAGCCAACTCGAGGGCAACTTGCTGAGAACCACTGATCTAACCCACACACACTAATAAAAATGCCTCTAACTCTGTTATAGAAAGCTGCCTTTTCAAATGCTCTAATAATAACAAAATGTGGAATGGCATAAAATTAATATTTAGCCAAAAGAAGCTGTTCATATTATCCTAGAGGTAATCACTCTTTGGATATTTGTGATGAAGAATTATCTTTCCACGCCTCACATAAACTCACTGAAGGAGTGTGGAACAGGCTTTGACACAACCTCTGTCAAACATGAGAAGTCGAGGCAGTTTGCCATACTTGTAGGCTTTTCCTTCCTCGATCTTTCTGGAGGGCATGTTGTTGCTTGTTCTGCAGCCAAATCAGAAGCTTTGAGCATGATGGCTTTGGTTTTAAATAAAAAGCAAAATTCAAAGGAATGTTCTTCCTGACGAAGCAGGCTGCAAGTATTCCCGACATTCAAATGCAAGCACTCATAGTTCGTGTCAGTGACTCAACCCAGTGCACTTGCAATCAGTGACAGACAAACAAAAAGCCAAATGAATATTGAATTCAACAGAAAAAAAACTTTTTAAAACATAATCTTTTTTTTTTTTTTTAACCTGTCCAGGTCTTAATTTCCTCCTCTCTAAAATCAGATAATAAGATCTGTCTCACAGATTTACGGAAATCAAATAAAACACTGCATTTAGAGGCAGTAGTTAGCACATGGTATATAGTGGTGAAAATGGTTAAGCACTCAACTACGAGCCAAAAAGTTGTCGGTTGGAACCCATCCACAGGCACCTCAGAAGACAGGCTTGGTGATCTGCTTCCAAAAGGTCACATCCTTGAAAAATCTATGGGGTACAATTCTACTCTGCCTACATGGGGTTGCCATGAGTCAGAATCAACTCAACAGCAATAACAACAACAACAAATATATTCAGTAACGTTGAATAATCAATCCAAGTGTATTTTTTCAGTATGTTTCTCTGGTGTCTTATGAGAACCAAGACTAGAATTGGTTTTCATTTCCTCTTGCCTATCTGAACAGTCAAAAGGGTAAAAAAAGAAAAACTGAAAGAATTCAGGTACTAATAACTAACTAATGTATGTAGTTATTTTTGTGCTTCAAGAAAATAAAAAAGATACTGAACAACTGTTTCATATAAAACCTAACTTCTTACAATTTGGCATGTATTGGTCTCTAAGTTGGTGATTGACCGTTTATCTTCCAAATATTTCATTTTCTAAAATGGTTTGGCTTACAGGGTATGTGTTATTTTTTTAAATGGCAATTTTAAACATTCAAAATCATAACATTCCCATCCACCAAATAGTAACATTTATCAAATGTATGAAAAACAAATTAAAACTGAGTCTAGAAGAGCTGATTCTTAATGCAGAAAGCACTGAATAAAAATAGTCATGCTAAATAGGTAATTTTTTCAAGCCTCCCTCTGCCAGGGACCAAGCCAAGTCTTCCACATAGATGTCTTTTGTGTGTATGTGCGATAAAATATATACAACAAAACATTTGCCAATTCAGCATTTTTTACACGAACAAGTCAGTGACATTGATTATGTCCATTATATTGTGCAACCATCACCACTATCCATTTCCAGTTTTTTCCATCACCATTAACAGAAATTAAGTACCCTCTAAGCAATGGCTCTTTCTCCTTCCCTCCTGTCCCCGGTAATCACTAATAAACTTTAGTGTCTATGCCTTGGCCTATTCTAGACATTTCACTTAAGTGGGATCATGCAATATTTGTCCTTTTGTGACTGACTTATTTCACTCAGCATAATGATATCAAAGTTCATCCATGTTATAGCATTAATGAGGATTTCATTTCTCTTAATGGCTGAGTAATATTGTATTGTATGTATATACCACATTTTGTTTCTCCATTCATCTGTTGACGAACATTTAGGTTGTTTCCACCTTTTGGAATTGTGAAAGTGCTACAATGAACAAGTATCTGTTTGCATTTCTACTCTCAGTTATTCTGGATATATACCTATGAGTGGAATTTCTGGATCGCATGGTAACTACATTTAACCATTTCAGGAATTGCGAGATTGTTTTTCAAAGAAGCTGCACCATTTTGCATTCCCAACAGCAATGGATGAGGGTTCCAATTTCTCCACATCCTCGCCAACACTTCTTGTTTTCTGGTTTGTTTGTTTTCTTTATCTTAGATATCCTAGCGGGAATGAAGTGGTGTCTCATTGTGGTTTTGATTTGCATAACCTTAATATCTAATGGGAGACCTAGTGGCACAGTGGTTAAGAGCTCAGGCTGCTAACCAAAAGGTCAGCAGTTCAAATCCACCAGCTGCTCCTTGGAAACTGTATGGGGCAGTTCTACTCTGATCTATAGGGTCACTATGAGTCAGAATTGGGTTAATACCTAATGACATTGAGCATATTTTCAAGTACTTGTTGGCCATTTATATATCTTCTTTGCAGATCTTTTGATGTTTTTTGATGTGCCATATTATGATCTTATACCCCTATAGCAATTTTTATTATTCCCATTTTACAGATGAAGAAACCAAAGCTAAAAAAGCATCAATGGCTTGCCTAAAGTCACACTCCTTTGTGGAGGAAAGACATTAACCCAGACATTCTAGTGCCAGAGCCTGTGTTCCTACCAATCCAGAATTATGCTTCAGTACACAGATAATGAGCATGAACAGGATGTGAGTTTCTCTTGCTTCCAAGTTAGCATCAAGTCAACGACTTAGACCAGTATTATGAAAACATAGGACCAGCTGATGATCGCTCCGATTTCATTGCCTGGCAAATTTGTCTGAGTCTAGTCCCAGGTAATAAAATTAAAACCACAAAACCTAGCTTCACCATAGATAATTTAACAAGAATAAAAATCATTTTAACTAAAGATAAACTTCTCTTTGCAAAAGATTCTTCTCCTTCAGAGATTTCTAAGAGGATAGAATTTAGGAGATTTGTGGATACTTTATTATTATATGCAGAATTCTGCATGCATCAAAACCCAGAATCTTTTTTTTGAAGAAGTAGTGATTCTGCTTTTATTTTTTTATT
>NW_004445191.1:0-637 GCF_000243295.1 Trichechus manatus latirostris | reverse complement strand
GTTGTACCAGTATCAGGCTGTTTTGATTACAGTAGCTGTAGTAGGTTCTGAGATCAGATAGTGCAAGTCTTCCTACTTTCTACTTCAATAGTGTTTTTACCTACCCAGAGCTTCTTCTCTTTCCATATAAAGTTAATGATTAGTTTTTCCATGTCTTTAAAGAAAGTTATTGGTATTTGGATCGTGATTGCTTTGTATTTGTAAATTGTTTTGGGTAGAATTGTAATTTTCACAATATTGAGTCTACCTACCCATGAGCATGGTATGTGTTTCCATTTACGTAGATCTCCTTTGGTTTCTTGCAGTACTGTTTTGTAGTTTTCTTTGTATAGGTCTTCTACATCCCAGGTTAGATTTATTCCTAAGTTTTTGTTTGTTTGTTTGTTTTAGTGGCTAGTATAAATGGTACTCTTACCTGATTTCTTTTTCATTGTACTCTTTATTGGTGTATAGGAATCCAACTTATTTTTATGTATTTCTCTTGTATCATGCTACTCTGTTGAATCTTTCCATTAGTTCCAGTAGTTTTCTCGTGGAGTCTTTTGGGTTTTCTATGTATAGTATCATATCATCTGCAAATAGGAACAGTTTTACTTCTTCATTACCAGTTTCAATGCCCTTTATTTCTTTTTCTTGC
>NW_004445190.1:0-7784 GCF_000243295.1 Trichechus manatus latirostris | reverse complement strand
ATTGGTTTTGTATAGATGCCCTTTATTATGTTGAGGAATTTCCCTTCTATACCTATTTTATTGAAAGTTTTTATCAGGAATGAGTGTTGGACTTTGTCAAATGCCTTTCTTTTTTTTTTAATGATTGTATTACGACCCACTCTAGTCCAGTATGACCTCATGTTAACTGATAATATCTTCAAAGACCCTATTTCCAATCCAGTTCACAATCACAGGTACAGAGGTTAGGACTTCAACATTTCTGGTTGGAGGACACAATTCAATCCGTAACACCCAGAATGGAAGTCTCTGGTCTGTAACACCAGTGTGCTGGGTGGGAGGGGCCCTGGGGTCGACTGCGAGACCCCTGCGCTGGGTATAGGACATAGGATGGGGAATGGGTGGGCTGCATGCAGTAGTCTTGTGAATGTGTCTCAGCAGCAAACCCTCCTGAGACCCTGCTATGCCACCAGCTGCTGTAGTCCACATTGGGGCTGGTGTTGACCATTGACCCCCAGGAGGGGTCACTTTGGAGGTGCCCCTCTGCACTGGCTGGCCTGACAGTATACCCACCGTGACTAGGCAGCCCATCTCGGCCTCGGGGCTCTCCTGTGCAGGGGACAATGATCCTCTACTAATCATGGACCTGCTGAGCAGGAACAACAGACCGACGGGCATGTCATCCATCAAGGGCCGAACTTCGAGCCCAGGAACACACAAATCACCACGTCATCTGTCATCCCCTCTGTTACCTGCAGTTCCAACCTGGTCCTGCTGCTGGCTGCTGGCTCACCTGGCTCCCAGGGACCATCTCCAGCAGCTCACGGAGCAGGCACTGGGGGCCTTGTCCAAGCCTGCTAGGAAGAGCCTGCAGATGGCTGAGGCATAGCAATGAAGCTTCCTGTGGCTGCTCATAGGGGACACCTCCTCCATCCTCCCCAGGCCTACATTCCAGAGTTGATGCCCATGAGCACTGAGGCAGGTCCATTTATCTGTGGTACCTGGGGCCAGAGGTCCAGAGCCAGACCAGACTCCAGCTCCTGGGGAGTCACTGGGCAGGGGAGTGCCCCTCCTGGAAGGCCTGGGCACCTCATGCAGCTGCCCTGCCACTATCTCCCACTGTCAGGACATGAAGGGCAAACCACCCGCCTGCTCGCTGCTGCAGCCTGGCAGTCTTGTCAAAGGCAGTAATTGTTGGGAAAAATTTGCCATCAGAGTGAAATAAAGAACCTTGAAGGTATAAAGCGTCGGAGCCAATGATAAGAAGCTGTTTTATACAGACTTTCATTCCCCAGGTTGGAACGAGAACACAGGGCTTTTTTGTCATCTGAACCAAGGTCTTTATGCCCCAAGAAGGCCAGTTTGGGGAAAAGAGAGACTGATGGTGGTACAGACAGGCTGGGGGAGTCTGGCTGCCCTAGGGCCCCCATGAGGTGGAGGGACCCCGCCCTTCTGTTTCTACATTAGGTGTTGCTCTGGGCTGTCCTGAGGCCCAGGACCTCCTGTCCTCCAGCTGCACAGGATGACTGTCCTCCTCCCAGTTCCAGAACCAGCGGATAAGGGGGCCAGGAGGGAGGCTCAGAGACCCCACTTCTGCCTTTTCCCTGCAGGGCACTTACCTGTTACTATTGAGTCAATGACCCCATGAGTTACAGAGCAGAATTGTCCCATAGGGTTTTCTTGGCTATAATTTTAATGGAAGCAGATTGCCAGGCCTTTTTCTGCAGTGCCACTGGGTAGGTTTGAACCACCAACTTTTAGGTTAGTAGTTGAAGGCAAACTGTTCGCGCCCCTCAGGGACCTTCCTCAGGGCACTAGGGAGGATGATGGAATTCCGCAGGACTGCTGTAGTTCCCAATCTTTTCTACCTTGAGGGCCCCTCTTCTTTCATATCATTTAGTTTTTTCTTTCATTACAAAAGTGATACCTGTTCATGGCAAAATACTGAGGAAAGATATGATGAATACAAAGAAAAAATATTAAAATTGCCTCTATTGTAGGCTGTTGTTTTCCAGTCTCTTCTCCTCCAATGTTTACAAACATGGGCTACGACTGTACCGGCTTCTTCGCAAGCTGCTTTTTCCTGGTATATTACGAATGTCATTCTGTGAAGCTTCTCTATTCATTGTCCAAC
This sequence comes from Trichechus manatus latirostris, assembly GCF_000243295.1. Taxonomy (NCBI): domain Eukaryota; kingdom Metazoa; phylum Chordata; class Mammalia; order Sirenia; family Trichechidae; genus Trichechus; species Trichechus manatus. Next base: position 5,671 of record NW_004445190.1, on the reverse strand, counting down.
GAGTCCATGTGGGCCCTCGTGACATTAGCTGTGCCTTCCCCACCCATTGATTGAGAACATTCAATATGACAAAAGTGACTATGAATCTATTTGACATACATGCATGAACTTATTCTTGATAAATCCAATAGCATCTGCATACCCTTGAAAATGGCCTTACATAGCAAGGCAAGGTGCATTAGCTATTTAATCTGCAGGTAATCCAAGAATGTGGGCGGGGACCCCTGGAAATCAATTTGTGGCTCCTTGGGATCATGGCAATCAGGTTGAGAAGGGCTGGTGAGACTGCCCAGTGGTGTATGCAGTGGTAGCAGCGTGCAGGGACAGGTGGGTTTGGACCTGAAGCATGTCCCACATGTAGATTTTGCTGCTTGAGATGTTGTGATTTGCTTTATTTGCTTCCAAATCCCCTCTCCTCCTGCTCATAGTCATTTCCTTAGGTTAAGGTGGTATCTCTGGACCTCCCATCTACCTTCCCACCCTCCCCACCCCATGAATGACCTGGGGTAGGTAACCCATTAACCCCTTGAAATCCAGCCACCTAAACATCAGCATGGAGGAGTTGCTTAATTCGTTGACTGGCCAGCAGAGGAGGTGGAACACAGGGAAGGTCAGTTTTGATGGCTAAGAGAGTTGGAAAGGATGTGGACCTCAGAGACTCCAGGAGAGGGTCAACTGGGATGGGGCTACGAGGGGGTAGTACCATGGGGGCAGCAGGAGAACTTTTGAGGAGAAGGTGGAAAGTGCCAGAAATGGAGATGGAAAGACACTAAGAGTTAACATTCTTCGAGGCTTGACCAGAAGCCAGCAAGAGTCCAGAATTTTAATGCTAGGCTCACCAATATGAACTCTTTCCTAGGGAAAAAAAAAACCTCCCCTCTAGCATGACCCCAACAGGGAGTTGTCCAGCTACTGCTGAAGGATCTTTCTAGAACATACCCCAGACTCTGTCACTCCCCTGTGATAGTTTCCATTGCTCTTAGACTAAAATAGATTGCTGCCCATGGGCCACAGAAGGAGCCCTGGTAGCACAATGGTTAAGTGCTCCATTCGAACTCACCAGCTGCTCCACAGAAGAAAAGGCCTGGTGATCTGGTCCCATAAATGTTTGAGCCTAGGAAACCATGTGGGGCGGTTCTACCCCATCCTATAGGGTTGCTGTGAGTGGGAATTGACTTGACAGCACACAACAGCAACAACATGGTCCACAGGACCCATGAGATCTGCCCCGTTTGCCTCTTCCCCCTCATTCTGTACCTGTTTTTCCTCCCCCATGTGTCAGCCCTGGGGACCTCCTTGCTGTTTCTCAGACACACCAAGCTCTGTCCTGCCTTACGTCTTTGTACTGACTGCTCCTTCTGTCAAGAATATTCTACACCCCCAGATTTTTGCACGACCACTTCTTACCCATTATTTGAATATTTCCTTAAATGTCACCTCCTGAAAGATGCATGCCCTATTCACCCACGGTAAAGTAGTCTCATTCTCTCATATCACTCTCCTTTAATCTCTGCATCACTTTTCACCATCTTGTAAGACCCACAAGAACTGCTGTATCCCTAGAACCAAAAAACAAACCTGTTTTGGCCGTCGATTCGATTCTGACTCATAGCAACCCTATAGGACAGAGTAGAACTGCCCCATAGGGTTTCCAGGGAGTGGCTGGTGGATTTGAACTGCTGACCTTTTGATTAGCAGCCATAGCTCTATAAGCACTGTGCAACCAGGTCTCTATCCCTAGAACAGTGCCTGGTATATAGTAGGAGCTCAATAAATATTGAATGAATGAACAGTCCTTTGGTGGATTCTCATTCCCTTATGACGCAGCTCGTTGCATTTCAGGAAACCTCTACTTGTTAGACCAGACCAGAGATGGCATAAGAGGGCCCATCGATTGGTAGTGGCTGCTTGGAACACTGGGTTAAGAAAGGGTTTGAGGTCACATTTGAACTCTATAGGAGAGAGGGCTGTGATTGATTAGTAATGTCTGCCATGGGCATAAAGTCAGGAACAATGGTATTTGTGCCATGTATGTGCCACACCTGGATTAGATCAGAAGCCCCTTTGAAAGCAGGTTGTTATGTTGTTGTTAGCTGCCATCAAGTTGGCCCCCAACTCATGGTGATCCCATGCACAATGGAACAAAATGCTGCTCGGTTCTGCACCATCCCCATGATCAGGGTTACAGAATGGACTATTGTAATCCATAGGGTTTTCACTGACTGATTTTCAGAAGTAGATCACCAGGCTTTTCTTCCTAGTCCATCTTAGTCTGGAAGCTCCACTGAAACCTGTTCAGCATCATAGCTATATGCAAGCCTGCACTGACTGACAGGGGGTAGCTGTGCATGAGGTGACTTGTCCAGGAATCAGACCTGGATCTCCCACATGGAAGGTGAGAATTCTTCTGCTGAACCACCACTGCCCCCATTGAAAGAGGGTAGAGCCTTCTTGTTCTCCTTTGCAGCCCCTAGCGCCTGGCACATGCTAGGTGATGTCTGATGTTGGCTGACCGGTCAGCTGGGAATTGTTCCACTTTGAGGCCCAGGCTCCTAAAGAGATAGGAGAAAACATCTAAGCCAATGGTTTTGAATTTTTTTTTTAACCTGCAGTATTCTTTCTTCAAAGGACATCTTACGTGGAAGCTCAGTATATTAGCGGATAAAAGCAAAGCGGTTCTAGCTGAAGCTGGGGTTGGGCCCTACTGCCTACAGTGCCACCACCAGAGGCAGCTCTTGAGACCCATTCAAGGAAACCTATGGCTCCCCAGAAGCCGGTCTGAAAACTGTGGATGAGGAAACCAACATCCAGAGAGGGGGAGTGATTTACCCAAGGTCTCACAGCAACTTGAGTGGAAAACAGGGTGGCATCCCTGACTCCCAGTTCAGTGCTCTTTCCACCACACCTCCAGGGTTTCACACTGGGCAGGCGGACTCTGCATTCCCCACCTCTGTGGGACTGGGTGGGCTCCTGAACAGCCATCTCGAGACCATTCCCCCACTCTGAACGTCCCCCACGATGAGAGAGCAGCAGCGGCACATCCCGGCATGGAGCCGCAGAGGTTGGTCTTGCTCCTGGAGCCCGGGGCGCAGCATCGGAAAACAACTCCCTCTTCCTGACTGCGCTTTATTAATTAAAGCATCCCCCCCTCTTTGGTAGCAGCTGCTTTGAAAGAGCTCAGCAAATGTTTAATGCATGGGTTCTAAGCTTGTCCCCCAAACTCCCCCCAACACCTCCTTCCTTCAAAGTGGTTTCCCAGGAAATCCTCACGGCACGAGGGCTGTTCCCACTGCTTCTCCGTGGAGCCAGCAAGCCGCCTTTCCTGCGGGTTCCTCGGCTCGCTGAGGGTGATTTGTTATTCAACTCAAGAAATCTATAAGGAATGAGCCGGGCTGCCTGCAAGCCCAGGTTCCCCTCCTGGAGATGGTTTAAAAGGTTATGATTTGCTGAACAACTACATGAGTATTTAATGAGCATCTTCCTCGGCCGTTTGGAGGCAAAAAATGAGGGTATTGATTACCCAATGATGCTGATTAGAGGCTACGCTGTACAAGATAAGGGGGGCCTGCTGGCACGGGGCTGTCTCTGGGAAGGGATCAGACGAAGTAGCATTTGGGGGACCCTCTGTCCTCTTCACAGCTGGGATTGGCAGAATAGAAGGACCTTGTTACCACAGGCCTGACTTGGGGGTCATCTCCAGCAGTGTCACATGTGGCTGGTGAAGGGGAGACCCATCAGCTCTCCCCAGCCCCCAAGAATGCAGGTGCACCAGAGGGCCCTCACCCCAATTTCCTGAGCTCTTGAAAAGACCCAGTGTGAGCTTGGTAGTTTGATATCTAAAAGCACACCCAAGCTGGGGAGAAGTAGGCCCATTTTCCTCCTGCCTGTCTGGGCTTGAGGAAGGGAAAGACCTGGTCCCTGCCTGAAATATGTGTGTAATCTAGTTCATCCTTCTCCTTCTTTTCCCCCTCCTTGACCCCATGACTCACGGTGTCCCATGCACTGCCCCTCCATGGCTGTGTCCCAGGGCCACGTCCAACTCCTCTTTCTCTCTCACTTGGAGAACTACAACAGAATATGCACCATGGTGACATCAGAATGTCAACCAAATTTGTAACAAGAAATAAATCATATGCAAACTTTAGAACTTTAGGGTTATCAGGATCAGACTGCCCGGGGGTACACCTCACCAAGGACAGTGACACAACAGGGGCCTCACACCTGGGGTGGGGACCCATTGAATCAGCTGGGCTGGCTCCACCACACTGGGCTCCTCAACCAGTAGATTAGATTTACCAACTGATCCGGGAATCCTGCCCAAGAGATAGCCCAAGATTGGCTTTGCCACTCTCGAGACTCTGAGAAATATTTATTAGACATTTCAGAAATCGTAAGAAGAAAAGCCAGCAATCTCTGAGCAAGTGGCATACATAGGCGCTGTGCAAAGTATGTTACATGCATTGGCTCCCTGAATCCTTGCCCAGCTCTAGGAGGTGGGCGCTGTTTCGTGGATGAGTAAACTGATGCGGGTTGAGCATATGTAGCTGCTCATAGCTACTCAGTACTAGGTGGTAAGTCTGGACTTGAACCCAGGTCTGTCCGACCCATGCCCACGCTGCTAATAGGAATTGCTTCATTAGACCTGGCTGGGCAGTTTTGCATCAACTCCAGTCAAATAGGGGTGGGATCCAAGTTTGTCATTCCTGGGTGACATGGGGTGGTGGTTAAGAGCACAGGTCTGGCTGGGGTTCAAATCCTGACTCTGCCACCTTACAACTTAGTGGCCATGGGCAAGTTACTGAACCTCTCTCTTCCTCAGTTTCCTTATCTCTAAAATGAAAATAATGACAGTGCTTACCTCTTAAGATTATTGTGAAGATTCATCTATTCCTGCAGTAAGTGTGTACTGAGTGCTTAATATGCACCAGACAAATCCTTGCCTTGGTCTAGCGGTGGGAGATACAAATACACATATTAAGTTAAGTGAATGAGATGATATGAAGAAGAATCTAGAATAGGCAAGTGTATAAAACAAAAAGCAAAAAAACCAAACCCGATGCCATCGAGTCGATTCTGACTCACAGCAACCTTATAGGACACATTAGAACTGCCCCATAGGGTTTCCAAGGAGCACCTGGTGGATTTGAACTGTCAGTCTTCTGGTTAGCAGATGTAGCTCTTAACCACTGCACCACCAGGGCTCCACCAGGGCTATAGAGACCTGGTTATTAGTGGTTACCAGGGGCAGGTGGGGGGGAGGGGAAAAGAGGGACTCACTGCTTAGGAGACACTGAGCTTCTGTTTAGGGTGATGGAAACTTTGGAAATGAATAATGGTTGACAATATACTGAACATAATTAATGTCACTGAATTTTACATGTGAAGAATGTTGATGTGGCAAACATTTTGTTACATATATATTTACCACCAAAACCCATTACCATCAGGTCAATTCCAACTCATCGCAACCCTATAGCATAGAGTAGAACTACCCCCATAGGGTTTCCAAAGCTATACATATTTACAGAATCAGACTGCTGCATCTTTCTCCCACGGTGCTGCTGGTGGGTTTGAACCAGTGACCTTTTGGTTAGCAGCCGAGCACTTAACCGCTGCGCCACCAGGGCTCCTTATATTTACAACACACATAAAAAATGGGACAAGAAAAAGA
>NW_004445189.1:5838-7755 GCF_000243295.1 Trichechus manatus latirostris | reverse complement strand
AGTGGATGGCTTTAACAAAGAGAAGTTTATTTCCTCACAGTAAAGTGAGCTAAAAGTCCAAACTGAGGGTGTCAGCTCCAGGGGAAGGTTTTCTTTCTCTGTCAGCCTTCTCATCCATGTTCCCCCAGACTAGGAGCTTCTCGGCACAGGGACCCTGGGTCCAAATGACCTGCTGTGCTCCTGCCACTGCTTTCTTGGTGGTATGAGGTCCCTAATTCTCTGCTTGCTTCCCTTTCCTTTTATCTTTCGTAAGATAAAAGGTGATGCAGGTCACACCCCAGGGAAACTCCCTTTACATTGGATCAGGGATGTGACCTTAATAAGGGTGTTATATAATCCCCCCCCCCAATCCTCTTTAGCATAAAATTACAATCACAAAATGGAGGACAACCACACAATTCTGGGAATCGTGGCCCAGCCAAATCAATGCACACATTTTTGGGGGACATAATTCAAATCATGACAGGGCCCATAATTTTAAATATCATGTTATTTTTTCTTTTTTATTAATGATATTCTCTTACACTCTCAAAAGTGAAATTACAAATAACCCATTGTCAAAAACAATGACTTTACTTCAGTCCTCATACAACTTCACTTCTCTGCTCACATGATAGTAAACCACACTTTCCTTATGTTGTGCATTTATTTTATTCACAACGTGAACAAAATCAAGCTCATCACAGCTTCTTTTACACCAGGGTTGGAATTTTTTTCCATAAATAATAAGATAGTAAATATTTTAGGCTTTGTGGTCCCTGCCACCGCTTCTCAACACTACTGTTTTAAGAAAACAGCAGCCATACAGAATATACAAATGAACAGGCAGGGCTGTGTTGTAATAAAACTTTATTTACAAAAATGATCTGTCGCCAGATTCGGCACAGAGGCTGCACTTTGCCTACCCTTGCTTTACTCTATACTCAGCTTAAAAACACATGATAGATCAATCTCTTTCGGACTCAGTACTTTCCTATACTTTTCGTATCCATTTATACTGTTACATTGATTCTCTACATAAATATTTCCCAAATGTAACAGCTACCAATCTCAGAATGAATAATATGTACCCCTCACATATTTCTTATAGCACAGAGAGAATGAGTCTCTGTCACACATATCACACTTGGAATAGCCAGGACTTGAACTTGCATCTCACCAAAATCCATGTCTTAGATATTACACTATACTGCCTGATTTTATATGTTATTATTCAGAATTCCACAATGAATTTTAAGGCAATGATTTAAAACATATATTTTTAAGGGACAAGGAGTTCTTTTACTTATTTACATGGATACAGGGTCTATAATGAGAAATTAAAAGCATGTTAAATGAAATAATGATAAAACCTAAGATGTTTTGAGTTCTTACCACATGGCTTTTACTGATGAACATTTCCCTGTATTTTCTCAATTAATAATCACACTGATCTTATCTAGTAGTTGCTGTTATTTTCCTTATTTTACAAAGAAGGAAACAAGGCTTTGAGAAGTCTGGTATTTGAAGAAATGTCGCAGCTGTACAAGTGGTACAGCTAGTATTTGTACTTGTTTTTGTAAGGTGCCACTGAGTCAATTGCAACTCATAGTGATGCCATAGGACAGAGTAGAACTGCTCCGTAGGGTATGTGAGGAGCGGCTGGTGGATTCAACCTGCTAACCTCCTGGTTAGCAGCTGAGCTCTTAATCACTGCTCCGCCAGGGCTATAATGTTTAGAGGAACAGATTGCCAGATCTTTCTCCCACACAGTCTGCTGGGTAGTTTCAAACCACCAACCTTTCACTGAGCAGCTCAGTGCTTAAGTTTGCATCATCAACCAACTTCCGCTGCCACAGAGTTGATTCCCATTCATAGAGACCCTATAGGACAGAGTAGAACTGTCCATAAGGTTTCTAAGGAGTAGCTGGTGAATTC
>NW_004445189.1:3403-4667 GCF_000243295.1 Trichechus manatus latirostris | reverse complement strand
TGCTAAAATGATATATAATAAGCACCAGTGCTGCTACCTATTCTTTAATACAAATAAGTACAGATTCCTTTCAGAATTGTCATTAAAACTTAAAATGAATACTAGTACGTTCACCACCTTCTCTGGACATTGGTTTGTCGTCTTTAAAGTTCAGCAGATGATTTAAATGATCACTAATACTGTTAATTAAATGTGCTTTCCATCAATCATTAGAATGTAACATTGATTAAAGCTGCAGGAATATAACCTAAATTCTGAACTTTCAAAAATCAGATTTCAAAAGACATACATATTAATTATTCAATATGTATGCTGAGCAAATAATCCAAGAAGCTGGACTATATGAAAAGAACATGGCATGAGGATTGGAGGAAGACTCATTAGCAACCAGCAATTTGCAGATGACACAATCTTGCTTGCTGAAAGAGAACAGGACTTGAAGCACTTATTGATGAAGATCAAAGACTACAGCCTTCAGTATGGATTACAGCTCAACATAAAGAAAACAAAAATCCTCACAACTTGACCAATAAACAACATGATAAATGGAGAAAATATTGCATATACTATATAATATGCAATGCTCATTAATATGTTTGCAATGAAACATACACATATTCACAGTATGACATAAAAAGAAAGATAATATATGGTCTGATATGGCCAGATTTTTGTCTCCAACCTAGGCACAAAATCACACAAAGAAAACAAATTTTAAAACATGCAGCTTTCAGAGTAGTTTGGCTTTTGGATCAGCAGATGAGGCATGGTGAACTTTGATCTCTGAATATGTAGGAGGGCAGGACTCAAAGGAAGAGGGCTGGCCAGAGCATTTTTAAGGAGTTAGAATGCCAGATATCCAGTCCCGTTATTGAAAGCTAGACAATCAATCTTGCCCCCTACTTTATAGAAGACTGGAACTTATTTGCTACAATGGTTAATTCAGAGAGGTTTTTGGATTGGAAACTCTAGGAATATTGGAAGGGTGTCTTAGTTTGGGTTCTCTAGATGAACAAGACCAGTGAAGCATATATATATACCCACATATATGTGTGTATATATGTATATGCCTAGAGAGAAATTTACTTCAAGGAAATGGCTCATAACATTGGGAGGAAATGGCTCACACATTTGTTGGGGTTGGCAAGTATAAAATCTATGGGTCAGGCAACAAGCTGAAGTCCTCTGCTAGCTCACATGGATGCAGGGGAAGATGACCCCAAAATCTGCAGGTCAGGCAGCAGGCCAGACTTCTGCAGGCTCG
>NW_004445189.1:0-1054 GCF_000243295.1 Trichechus manatus latirostris | reverse complement strand
ATGTCCTATTTTTAAAGATGTACTCTTAAAATAGGTTTAGAATTTCTTTGGGAGAGATGGATTCTATGACATCCTATATCATAATGTTCCTTCATGTTATACATTCTTACAGTGTAGCCCTATTAGAGAGTTCATAATTTGTGGAGTTGTTTCATATAGTTTGAACAGTGTCAATAATCCCACCCCTTTAAAAAAGGGACAAAAACATGTTGTTTTTCTCTTGCAAAATAATTCACAATTGCACAGCAAATACAGATTTTTTAAAAATGTTTTTTAGCAGAAAATTACAGCTAAGAAGAGATTAAGAGATACACAAGAAAAAAGAATCCACAGGGAGCAAAAATAAACGGGTTTGAAATTCTTTTTATGCAAATACAATGAGACAATTTCTTAATTAAGGAAAAAAACAGTAAAAAAAAAAGCAGTCATGAAACAATGCAGAGTTCTCCAGATAATTTTGATCCAGCTAATTCGTTGCGAGTTAGTACCATCTTAGGAAATTTCGGTTCCACCTTGGTTTTGTTTCTTAGCAGTTGTCTAAACAGCATCCCAGGAATGACTCATAAATTTCAAGGACGTATCACCCAATAGGCAAGGTATGCCGTTGTTATTAGGTGCCGTGAAGTTGCTATCCGATTCATAGTGACCCTGTGTACAACGGATGGAAACACTGCCCGGTCCTGCGCCATCCTCACAATTGTTGTTATGCTTGAGCCCATTGTGGCAGCCACTGTGTCAATCCATCTTGTTGATGGTCTTCCTCTTTTTCGCTGACACTATACTCTACCAAACATGATGTCCTTCTCCAGGGACTGGTCCCTCCTGATAACATGTCCAAAGTATGTGAGACGAAGTCTCAACATCCTCACTCTAATGAGCATTCTGGCTATACTTCTTCCAAGACTGTTTGTTCTTCTGGCAGTCCATGGCATATTCAATATTCTGCCGACACCATAAGCAAGGAATGCACAAGCTTAATTGTTCTTACTTACCAATCTGTAGTACACAATTTCACCTGGGTGATGTGGTGAAAACCAGGTGAAACTGTGCACTA
>NW_004445188.1:5733-7837 GCF_000243295.1 Trichechus manatus latirostris | reverse complement strand
AGTTTTGATGGGAAGCCTAGGGGACAGTGAGTTGAAGGTAATGGTGAAGGAACAATTTGGAAAAGGACAGTGAGAATAGCAGCACAGCTGGAAGAATGTAATTGATGTCACTGAATTGTACATGTAGAAACTTTTGAAATGGTGTAACTTTGGCTATGTATATTTTCACCAAAAAACTGGTCCTTAAGGTCAAGAAGGGAGAGTGTTGACACATCCTGAGGTTCTTAACCAATGTCATAAAACAATATGTGTACTGACTGTTTAATGAGAAACTATTTGTTCTGTAAACCTTCATCTAAAGTACAATAAAAGAAATCAAACACCATATTGCATTGGTCAGATGTGTTGTAAAAGACCTCTTTAAATTGTTCAAAAGCACAGATGTCCCTTTAAGGACTAAGGTATGCCTGACCCAAGCCATGGTATTTTCAATCACCTCACATGCATGCAAAAGTTGGACAATGAATAAGGAAGACCAAAGAACTGATACCTCTGAATTAGAGTGTTGGCTAAGAATATTGAATGTCCATGGTATCATGGACTGCCAGAAGAATGAACAAATATGTCTTGAAATGAGTGCAGCCAGAATGTTACTTAGAAGCAAGTATGGCGAGACTTCATCTCACATACTTTGGACATATTATCAGGAAGGTCCAATGCCTGCAGAAGGACATCATGTTTGTAAAGTAGAGGGTCAGAAAAAAGAGAGGAAGATCCTCAATGATTTGGATTGACACAGTAGCTGCAATGATGGGTTCAAACATAGCAACAATTGTGAAGATGGCCCACGACTGGGTAGTGTTTCATTTTTTTGGTACATATGGACCCTGTGAGTTGGAATTGACTGGATGGTACCAAACAATGACAACATTATGTTAACTGACACTTGGATGTTAGACCAACCTTGCATTCCTGGGACAAATTCAATTTGGTCATGCTGTATAACTTTTCTTATGTGTTACCTTATTTGAATTGTTAGTATTTATTTGAGAGTTTTTGTGTCTGTATTCATAAGGGATATTGATGTGTGTGTGTGTTTTATGGTGAAAACAATTTATCTTTAGAATTAACTAGCTGGACTCAGTTTAGATGATCGCTATTGTGTTGTCAACATCCAAATCATAATGGTCAGGCACCAGTGAACCATATGCCTTTTCCCCATCAGGAGGCCTGATTGAAATGTTGACTTTGGCCACATTAGTTTTTATAGAGCTTCTTCACAGCCGGTTTAATCTGGTGATTATTGGTTTTGACATTCACAATGAAGACAATGGCTATCAGATGTTGGACACAGTTTTAAGAAAGTCTTTGATCTTCTTCACAGCCAACTCAGTGATTTATCCTGGCACTCTTCCAAGGATATATGGACCACCTATGGAGCCACAGTCTCTTGGACCTTTGGAAGGTGGTTAATATGTGGATCTTCCATTTTTGTTACTATATATGCCTTTCAGCACTGCCTTCTTTGCCTTCAAAGCCTTTGCTTTGGTTTCAGTTTGCAGAGGATCAGGGGCTTCCTTCCTTGCTCTCAGTGCTGTCTTCCTGAAAAAAAAATCTGTATAGTAGTAGCCCCTTATCCTTGGGGAATACATTTCAAGACTGACAGATGCCTGAAACTGCAGATAGTACCAAACCCTATATATACTATGTTTTGTCCAAAAATACATGTGTATGATAAAGTTTAATTTATAGATTAGGCATAGAAAGAGATTAACAACAATAACGAATAATAAAATAGAAGAATTATAACAATATACTGTAATAAAAGTTATGTGAATGCTGGAGTGGTACGCCATGAGATTTCATCCTGCTGTGTATGTACTCATTTAACAGTTCCCAATCACAGTTGACAGTGGGTAACTGAAACCTTGGAAAGAGAAACAACAGATAAGGGGGGACTACTGTAGCGTATTTCTATTTTGATGTCATTCATTGTCTGGTTTTGGTGGCAGGGTAATACTGGCCTCATAGAATGATTTAGAAAGTCTTGTTTCCTCTACTTTTTAATTGGAAGACTTAGTGAAGATTTGATATTAATTCTTCTTTAAATACTTGGTAGAATTCATCAGTAAAGCCATCTAGGTCAGGGCTTGCCCTTGTTGGG
>NW_004445188.1:3243-4225 GCF_000243295.1 Trichechus manatus latirostris | reverse complement strand
TCTTTCCCTTGTGTCTTTGGTTTTCTTCATTCTTCCTTGCTGCAGACAGGGTGGGTTCAGTGGAGCATCTTAGGTGGCAGCTCATAAGCTTTTAAGACCCCAGATGTCAAAGAAGCAAATTCCAGTTTGTTGATTTTCTTGGTTCTTATTCAATTTTTGTTTTATTTATTTTGCTCTAATCTTTCTTTCTTTCCTCCTGCTTGATTTGGGGTTTAGTTTTTCATCTTTTTCCAGTGTCCTAAGTTGGAAAGTTAGGTTATTGGTATGGGATATTTCTTCTTTTTTGATACAGACATTTGGAGCTGTTAATTTCCATCTAAGCCTTGCTTTATCTATCTGTATCCCACAAGTTTCAGTATGTTTTCTTTTTACTATAATTCATAAAAAGGAATCTTTTAAAATTTCCCTTGTTATTTCTTCTTTGACATGTTGTTATGTAAATGAGCCAAAGATGGTCACTGTGTATTGACCCCAGGTTATTTACTTTTTCATAGCAAGCTGAGGCCAGTTAACCCAAAAAAGACTGCTGGTGTCAATTGTTTTAAACACAGGCCAAATAAGCAGATTCTTAGCCACTGAGAGCCTGTCTGATTTACATACCTTGTAAAACTGTGTCCAACATCTGATAGCCATAGATAAGATAAAACCCTTTTAGTTATGAGGAAACCCAGTTGCTGCTATCCTCAGAGCTTTCTGATCCAGAGACATCCAACATGCTGCAGAAGGAGACAGCTCCCTCTTCTCCTCTTTGCCAGGAGTTTCCTTGCCCCCTTCCTCTTTTGGTGGTTCTCTGAGCTGCTTGTCTCTGAGAGACCTCCTTCTGTGGGGGATCACCCCGTGCATGCAGCTGTCAGTGCGTTCCACCCAGTAACGTGGCTATCACATCTGTTTCTTTGATCAGCCCTGAACTCCCTTGAATTCCCTACAAGCATTAGTTACTTGGGAATGTGTTGGTTAATGTCCACATACTTGTGTATTTCTC
>NW_004445188.1:0-1546 GCF_000243295.1 Trichechus manatus latirostris | reverse complement strand
ATGTGGATTTAAATTACTGTCTGGGGTCACTTGCTTCAAGCTGAAAAACTTCTTTCAGTTTCCCTGTAAGATGTGTCTGCTAGCAAAAAGTCTCTTTGTTTTTGTTTATCTGGAAAGTTTTTATTTTGTCTTTATCTTTAAAAGATAATTTTGCTGAATTTAAGATGCTCGATGACAGTGTTTTTCTTTTCATTCAGCACTTTGAAAAAGTTATCCAACTGCCACTGGTTTCCATTGGTTCTGATGATAAATCCACTGTTAATCTTATTGGCCTTTGCTTGTATGGGAAGAATTGTCCTTCTCTTGTTGCTTTTAAGATTTTCCATTTGTCTTTGTCTTTCAAAATCTTTACTATGATGTGTTGAGTAGTAACTTCTTTGTGTTTATCCTACTTGAATTTTACTGAGCTCCTTTGATGTATAGATCAAAACTTTTAGGAAGCGTTCAGCCATTACTTCTTCAATAATTTTATGCTCTTTTCTCTCTCCTCTCTTTCTAGTTTTTCCATTATATGTATGTTGATATGTATAATGCTTATTTTTGTCCCAAATTTCTCTGAGGTTATGTTCCATTTTCTTCATTCATTTTTCTCTCTCTTCTTCATAATGCTCAATCTTTATCAGTCTATCTTCAAGTTTACTGATTCTTTCTTTCGCCAGCTCAAATCTGCTCTTGAGCACCTCTAGTGAATTTTTTATTTGGTTAGTTTAATTTTAAACTCCAGAATTTACAATGGCTCCTTTTTTATAAATTCTAACTTTTTATTGATATTCTCTATTTAAAGAGATATTGCCATTATACCTTTTTTTTTTTCTTTAAGCATGGTTTCCTTTAGGTCTTCGAACATATTTATAACATATTTATAATAGCTACTTTGATATCTTTGTCTTCTGGACTCTGACAAAGGCAGTTTATGTCATCTGCTTTTCCTCCCCTATGTATGGATCACAGTTACAGTTACATGTCTTGTAACTCTTGTTGCTGTTGATAGGTACCATCATACCATTGAGTAGGCCCCTGACTTATGGCAAATTAAAGAAAGGGAAAAAAAAATCCTTGACATTTTACATAATAGATTTTAGCAACACCGAATACTTACCCCACCTATTCCCCCTACCCCCCAAGCCAGAGTCTATTGTTGTTGTTTACTTGTTTATATTTTCAGTGACTTGGGTAGGCTATTGCAGTGATGTCTATCTCCCCTGCAGTATAGAGCCTCTGATGTTTCTTCTCAAAGGCACAGCCTTGGGCATGGGAACAGTTATCCTGTGATGACACTATTTTTACCAGTGCTCTCTTTATCTCTTTCTGAGATCTTTCTGTGAAACTGTCTACCTCTATTGGTATTATACAAAACTGTTGTCCTCCACTTATTGTCAGTTGATCGCTCTATTGTTTTCAATAATGGCCTGGTGCATAAATTGCTCCAGAGTTTCTCACAATTAAATTCAGACCCATTGGCACAGATAGTCTTTGAGATAAGTTTTTGAGGCTTGTTCTAACTTTATGAGGATACATTTTAGCCATCTCTTTTCTTGAGTCCCTT